>NW_023396540.1:511694-572420 GCF_011125445.2 Fundulus heteroclitus | reverse complement strand
TGCTTGCCAGAAATAGGATCATTGAATCCTCACCCTTTTTTGTCTCCTTCATCTGTGTTGAGAGACTCCGCATCTGCCAGATTGTCCACAGCAATAGCCAAGAAGACATTCAGGAGGATATCTGAGCAACAAGGTCAGTAAAGAATAATCCTCTGATTCAAAAGGTAAAGGGGCCCCATGAACTGCATTTCTGTAGTTTTCTTAATATCCACACAGTGTTAAGTAGAAGCCACAGATTGTCAGAAGGAGTCAGGATACAGTTTCCGCATATGAAGAGAATAATGAAGTAAAAGCACACAATCATCCCAGAGGAGGAGGGGCCTCCGTACGCCATGATCCCATCATACATGACAGCGTTCCAGTCTTCTCCAGTCAGGATCTAAATGGATCATAGTACTTTGTGAGAAATAATAGAAAAAATACAAGCAGGAAAGCAAAAATGAAAGACAATAAGAGTTCAATGTATAACTACACTCCCTGAGTTGTGTGAATCTTTTTAAAAAATGTTAAATTGTGGAAATGTTTAAAGAACGACAAGAAAGTTGCTTAAACAGATTCTCTCCTTCTATTCTGCCTGAACTGGAGTTTTTTTCCCAAAGTAGATTAGCCACAAGCTCCCACATATGCAAAGCTTAGGCGACATAACTCAAAACACTTCAGCTGTAATAGCTTGACTCAAGGAAGATGAACAGATATGCACGCCACACAATTCAGCTTGTTCAGGGATCTATTTCATTAAATCCCAGTTAAAAACATTAGAATTTTGATTGTATTGTGACAAAACGTGGAAGTGAAATTTAAAAATGAAGAATACTTTAGCAAGGCACTATGGGTTTTAATCGTACTGCGCCTAATAACTGCAACTGTCTGAAAAAATACCAGAAAATTATGGACATGGTCTGGAAAATGCAACAATTCCTCAGATCTCAGAAACATTGAAGCTGATATATCTTATGGTAAATGTTTTGTCTAATTCTATTTGATTGAAAATGCTCATATTGTGTTAAACTTGGTGTGTCTTTTTTTATCATTGGTGGTTAGATAAAGACTAAACAAAGACAAAATTAAAAATAAACCTGAAACACTGTGAGAAGGGCTTGAGGAAAGTTGTCAAAGGTGCTCCTCTTCGTCTGGGTTTCGTCAAAGTTGAACTTTCCACCAAACACCTGCATGCCCAGCAGGGAGAAGATGATGATAAAGAGGAAGAGGAGCAGCAGCAGGGAAGCAATGGACTTCATGGAGTTGAGCAGGGATGCCACCAGGTTACTCAGAGATTGCCAATGCCTAGGAGAGCAGATTGAAAAAAAGAGATCACTTGAATGAATAATCTGTACAGTGAAGAGATGCACTAACGACGTGGAATAAGAAAATAATCTCACCGTGTGACCTTAAAGATCCTCAGCAGACGGACGCAGCGGAACACGGAAATCCCAAGAGGAGACATGATTTCCAGCTCGACCAGAATGGTTTCAGTGATTCCTCCGCACACCACAAAGCAGTCGAAGCGGTTGAACAAGGACACAAAATAGGCTTGCAGTCCCAGACTGTACATCTTCACTAACATTTCACACGTGAAGAGGGCCAGCAGCACCTTGTTTGCCACATCTGAAAGGCAGACGACGAAATTAAGGACAGGCAAAAGACATAGAGCAACACAGAAGTTTGATTTGATTGATCAAATCACATTTTAGTTTGAATTTTTTTTTTTTATTATTCATGAAAAATCTAAAGTATTTGGTAGCACAGAAGCATGTCCTCTTTCGAAACTCTGCGCTACTGCATAGCTACACTGTGAATTTGTATTTCCACCTAAACCTCAATAAATAAGCTAATTAAGTAATTATTTATCAGTGTTTGGTGTGTCTATTTTGTTTTTCTTTTGTCCTCCTCATCTAACCAAATGTAAGTTGTATCTGATCCTAGACATCTCTTAAACATACAAATCATGAATAAAAACATCCACTTTTTATGAGATACAGAAGGACAGTGAGGACAGGTCAACAGACAAAATCAGCGAGACACAAATGTGCATAAACACCATTAATCTGAGTTCAGTGTAGTCCAGTAGTTATTCACTGTTCGGTATATGTGTAGATTGACAGGAAGAATGAAATAATGCGAGACTTATGAATACACTATATAAAACCCTCAAATGCATTATTACTACTACTAAGAAGAAGAAGAATTATTAGTATATTACTATTATCATTATAGTGTACCAAGGGAAATATCAATATATGCACATAAAGGCACACGATACTATGAAATATGTAAAGGTAATATTTGTTATTTGAAAATATGTACTGGTGTGTGTGTGTGTATGGGGGGTGGGGGGGGGGGGGGGTTGACTGCCAATTTGCAATTTTTATTTTTACCAATTGGTCCTTGTTAGTTAACTGATGTATCTGTGCGTTCGGATCATACCCTGCACTTGTGTTAACCACATAGGCTGGTTGTAATGCTCTGACGAGATGGTGAGGGTGTTGAGAAACACCAGGATGATGACCAGCCAATAAAAAGGTACCGACTTCACAGCCAAACGGCACTTCCTGCGGCAGAACCTGTTCCAGCGGCGCCAGCGCCGACTACGAGAGGAGAGAGGACGATAGATAAAAACTTAAGTTAAGAAAATACCTACTATGCAGTCTTGATACTACTGTCCAAGCCTCGAGGGAACTGTGTTAGTAGAATTTTGCAAGTCCTACTGAAGAGCAAATGAGCAAAAAACACTGAGTAAGCCTTTTCTATAAAAAAAAATACTTTATGGTGCATGCTGACCTTTTGAAAGCTGCTATTTTATCATCCCAAGAAGGAAAAAAACATGTTGTGTATAAAGTAAAACAATAGCCAAGAACAGACCTATAGTCAAATGCAATCATACAATTTATACTAGAACATTTTTACACTAGAAGATGCATCATAACAAATATACTTAGATACTGACCTGAACTTTGACTTTGAAATTTTTTGACTAAAAGAAAAAGAAAAGAAGTTTACAAGTCTGCACTGGGAGAAAAAAATAACGTGTTGAGGGTTTAAATGAAATGTGGACAAGCTTTAAGTTAAGAGAGGTTTGTAGTTCTGCACTGACCACAAAGGTCCACAGCAGGGTGTCTTTTCATCCTCCCCGTTCTGATTCTCGGTGTTCACAGATTCTGTTTCGCTGGCTGGCACGCTCGCTGCAGCAGCACACAGAACAAGCGTTAGCAGCAGTAAAATGACATAATCGTTGTTATCAATATGTGTTATTAAAAACAATACTATTTCAAAAAAGTGCAAAAAGAACAAAAAAATCTTAATCCATGGTAATCAGAAACCCTGCACTAAAGAAAATCAGGAAAGCTTCAGATCACTGCTGAACAGAAAATTCAAGACACATGGTTGTGCTATAGTGCAACACAAAATGACCGTATTTGTCGGACTATAAGTCACACTTTTTTTCAAAGTTTGGCCGATCCTGCGACTTATAGCCAGGTGTGACTTATATATCAATTTTAAATGGTAAATCATACTGAACAACATGAACCAAGTAGTAAACGTTACCGTCTATAGCTGCAAGACGGAGCTCTAGGCTTGTGGAAACTATATGCTGCTCCTGTACCACTTAAAAACGTATTGAAAACATAAACTTATAAACAACAAAGACTGGACACATATACGTATGTGGTTTCGCTGTTTCAGTCTGCATTCACGCAGTGGAGCATTGAGTGGTGCAGTTCAAAGGGCCAAGACTGCGACAGAACTCTGTTTTATTGGGCTGTCTGTAAAGCTAATAACAGCTAGCGCTAGCTTACAGGTCTGTTGTCCAGGGCGGTTTACAACTTTGCTGATGATGCACGTGAGCTTTATGTTGCTCTGAAACATCCGTGCCATACTGTTAGCTTAGCACATAGCACCGTTACGTTCACTGTGTAATTTCAGACTAATTAGACCGAAATGCTCTGACAAGAACTTTCTGGGTTGGAGTTGGTGGCCTGTTGTGCTAATTTACCCGATTCAATCTCCCAGGTGTGTTCCATGTAATTCAGCTGAATGTGGATGCGGCTGTGCAATTGAATAAATTGCCTTACCAGAGTAAATGTCAGTTTTTAGTCTTGGATTGTGTGAAACAAATTTCGAAATAAATGTGGTATAGTTATAGTCCGGTGCCAGTTATATATGTTTTTTTTTTTCGTCTTGATGACACATTTTTTGGCTGATACGACTTATATTCCGGAGCGACTTATAGTCCGAAAAATATGGTACCCATAAAGAAAAATGGAGCAGCTCTGTTCCTGTCATCCTTGGTATCATCCTGAAGGTGCTGCAAGGCAGCCACGTTAACAAGCAAGCACAAAGCTTTATTTTATTTTTATTTTTATTTATTTGACAGGGACAGTACAATTAAACATTGCAACCAAACAGGTGGCCAATGTCCAAGTACATAAGGCTTGTAGCCATGGGCTAATTTGCAGCCTTCGTCCCTGGTTAGGCTTTTAAAAGCTTACATACCAGGGATGACCATGCTAAAAGAAATCATGGAAAACAATGGATAGAGCAGGTCAGAGCTCCTAGTAGTTGTCTCTGAAATGTTACACTTGCCACACGATGACATAAAGGCTGACTGTGACGACACGTACAGACGGATAAGTCGTGTGAAAGGTCTCAGCTCTTAAATTCAGGTAAGGCAGCATGCTTCTGCTGAGCTTATGTGGACAAGTTGTCTATGATCCCTGAGCTCTCAGACAGCTTTCAGCTCTGAAAACAGTGCTGACTGCTGGAGTCGTGATCTGGGTTTAGCCCATATTCAGATTTCTGCTTTTAAACTAGGGCACAGGGAGTTAAGTATGTTAAGTGGCTGCTACCATGTCCAGCTGTATTTTCACAGCAAATCAGTCTCATTTATTGGCTAACATGTAAGTTTTTAACTGTTTGATTTTTTTTTAACAGACAGGGTTTTAGACGTGGGTCCAAATGCAAGTTTACGGGTAAGGGAGTGATGGTGCCTTCTTTAGACTGTCCAACAATTAACAACTCAGAGTCACAAACTTACAGTAAACCAGTATGTATTTACTTTCTAAGTAATGCAATACTAGTATTAATAGATATGCAACAGGAAGTTTGCAGATCACTGAAATCTAATCAGTTTCATCTTGAGAAGTCTTGACCATGGATCACATTGCTGGAACTCTAAAACACAATCTTTTTACCAATCAGGGAATGCACCAGGTTGAGTTGGTAACAGCATCCACATCTTCTTGAATTTACTAAATAAAAAATACCTAATTTGTCTATTTTCAACTGCAGTGAGGAAATTAAATGAAGTCAGAGAAAATATAGAAGGGTATTTTTTTGCAACATGTCAACATCAGTAGTCTGTTGTTGATTCAGGCTGAGTGAGAGCAAGCATTTCAGCAGAAAACATGAAGGCTGAATGAAGGCTTTACCTTCTGTGTTTTATGGAACATGCTGGATTTGGAAAAGTTGGCAACCTTTTGGGAATCTCATAGTTAAGGCAAAGGTCCCCATTCCTCAGCATAAACACACAAATTGCCATCTTTTGTCAAGCAACATTAACAGCACAACTCACTAATACAAGATACTGAGATTGTTAAAATCTAAAATGTAAAATCTAGTCTTTTTGATTACTAATCTGTCTATAGTTAATGGCCTCTTAAAGAAAAAGTGTTATATTTCAAATGCTGTTCTAATAAGGTCTTATATTCATAAAACAGAAATTAGACTTCACTAAAATTGGTATCATAAGCTCAAAGCCTTGGTTCATCTGAGGTTATCAGAGTTGCCAGTTTTAATGTTGAGAAGCTGTGCTTGAGGTTAGAACTGTTTTTTACAGCCGACAACATTACAGAAAGACAATTTCAATCAAGTTAGCGGTTCTAAAAGTCAGGTTCACTAAATCACAGCGCAGCACAGTGTTCAGTTTTATCTCGCTCAGAGACATCTGGACGGAGCATTTCCCTTCACAGTAAAATGAATAAAGCAATCTAATTTTCTTTGAATGAGTCGCTCATTAAGAACTGCAAAGTAATATCAGCCACTCGTGTCCTTAAAGCTTTTAGGTTTTAACCGTAGGCACCGTCATTTAAGAAATGTAATTCCAGTTTGCTCCATCTGGCTATGATATTGGATTTTAGTGGCTTGTGTTATAGCATCTTTCTGCACATAAATATCCCATTTAAAATATATTTTAAAGTAAATGAATTGCACAAGTGTCCCATCCACAAAAGTTTTACTAAATATCACCAAATGTTCTTAACTCACCAAGGGTTATCAAAAGAAAACACACGCGTACATTGTGCACACACAAAGACACACAAAAGCTTGAGTAGACTGGAGGGAGAACCACAGGATTTACCATGAGTGTCGGACGACTGGCTGAACCACCCAAACCTTCCTTTCTTCTTCTCAGTGAGGTCAGCCAGAGTCACCCCTTCATGTGCAATGCATGCAAGCCCCCATGCATTCAGACACAACGGCACAGCAGAGGGACATGGGGGGGCAGGGGGAGAGGGCGAGAATGGTCTGCTATCAAAATGGGTCAGAGCAGTCAAGCACCACAGGACAACAACATTATTCAAAATATCAATATCCAACAATGACAAAAGCAGCAGGAGTCACACTGGATTGCAGACACTGAGTAGGGCAGAAGAACAACAACGGAGAGCAGTTAGTCACAGGAAGCATCTGAAAGAGACGAGGACCTGGGCTAACATGCAAACATGTTAGCTGCTGGGACATCCCGACGGACACTTGAAGCTGATGAAGATGGATTTTGGAGCGAAACGAAGTGGACCATTGGCCTTTTTGGAAAATATTCAGAGGAATGCTGCATATGAATAATGTAAAACATAGAGAAACTGACAAATGGGTGTGGCAATAGCAGGCGGAGCACATGTATGAATATGCAGATGATATAATGAGCTGACAGAATGGAAAATAATAAACATTATCAAATACGGGGAGAGGTCAAAGCAGGTTGTCTCTTCTGCACCATGTTTTGCAGCTTAAAGAAAGAGGATTTGGATTGAGAGTTTTGCTTCTGCAAAATCTATTTGATAGACTTTTTTCCTCTCTGACAAATCCAAGACATGCTTCTAGCCCGTTGCACTTCTATCACTGATAGATGGAAAGCTGAGATAATATCCACTTGTACAATTAGGCTTGAAAACATGTCATCGGTCTGTTCTGACCATCTTAAATGAATGGTTTAGATTGTTAAAGTGAGACTATATGACGTTTTGATGCTAAAAGAATATGAAGAAAAATGTTATAGAGGTTCAAGTGACTGTTGAGATGCATTTATATGGATTTTTTGTGACAGACCAGCAGAAGCCAGGGAAGAAGTGGAAAGAAATTTCAATATGATTTACAAATGAAAATCTGAAAACTGTGGTGTGCATTTGTGTGGTCAAGGATCTCCATGTAGGATGATCACATGTCAAACATTATCTGAATCAGACAATGATAGTGACCCTAATGTGGCTCAGACTTGACTCTCAGGTTCTGGAAACGCTAACCGGTTCTTCTCCAGAGACATTTAAGAACTGGCTCCAGCACCGAGCCTGGTTAAGCTCTAGAACCACTTTGGTGAAAAGCCCAGTCTGTCAGTTTAGGTAAACGCACACGTTTTGGATGCATTGCAGTTATGTCAGACCTTTCCCTTTTCAGAGAATGAATCGTTGGATATTGTTTTTAAAACTTGACACCCCCTTTAAGGTTCTTCAAAAAAATCATCTCTGCTGTGTTTCTTTATCATAATGAGAAAACATGATTTCAATGTTAAACCTATGATAATCTTCATTTAAAGTGAACAATAAGTCTAGTCTTAGCCGTGGTATGAAATTAAATATTTTGTCCAGGATTAGACCAAGCTAAACTTTCTGGTGTAAAAGTGGTTATTTCATTAATGTTTCAGTCTTAGTGATAATGTGGTAATAATATCAACGTGCTGGAAAAATTATTTAAGCACCTTTTTTATTTTTTGAGGGAAACAATTGACGGAATTGTTCTAAATTAAAGGGATATTTGCATATTTGCACTGTAAAGAGGGATGAAAATTTGTTTTAATCTAAAGAGTTGCTAAACAATTGAACTGTGCAAGATGTGCACTAATGATCAGAGACGAAGTTCAGCTATGCCATAAGAAAGATGCCTGATGGTCAAGACTTGCAATTTCTAAGCAGACCTACAAATAGTTGGGACTGAGCACTGAGAGTAAGTTGCAGAGGCAGGTGAGGAACTGAGTTTAATTTGGATTTAAAAAAGTTCAGGCCTGGTTGTGAGAGGGTTGCAAATTCAAGGATTGCAACTATTGAGCTGTTCTTTTTGGTCTTAATTACTCTAAAGAACCATAGGACTAGAGTAAATTTAAGATGGAAGATTTCCACTTTACGTATGACCCTAGCTTGACTAGCCTTTAATTTGTCTCTCTGGTCAGATCCTCTTTCATGTTTCCCCAGACTGTTGCATCTCTGAAGGCTTTTGACTGCAGGAAGAATACTTACTGCTGATAACAACTTACAATAACATAACCCCACATCAAACTATTCTAACTACAACATAAGACAGATTTTATATTTTCATTACTAATTGCTGCATTTTTCATAACACTAGGTATTAATATGAATCAATGTGTTACTGAAAATTGCCTCGGTTGAACTGCAATGTTCAGAATATTCCTGACATTTCAGGATTTACTGAAGTTTTACATTCCATTTAGATTAAGTTGGATCCACCTACAATTCAATATCCACCAAACTGAGCAAGTTAATGCAAAATGTAAGTATTGCAAGGTTTAACCAAACCTAGAATCAGAATAAAGTTGGTTCTATTCCAATCTGTCAAAAATGAGTATATGATGAGATGAGTAAATGTTTAGGGTGAAAATTAGCTATTTCATTAGATTTTTTTTTTAGGGGACCAAATATTCTTCCTGGTTGATGCCTTCTCTGTGGATGATGTTTAAAGATGGTTTAAAAGACAATAGGCACTTAAACAGAAACAGGAATACAAAGTCAAGTTGTGATTCAAGCAGTGAATATATCTTCTAAATGATAATGTTTCTTGGAAACTTTGACAGCTGCCTTAATTTTAAATGGCACTTGAAACTGTTTAATAATCCACAAGGAATGGAAATAAGCCCATCGCAAGCAGATAACGCACTGGAAAAATTCTGAATTGCATCATATGTGCATTACAAACATACAAAATGTCTGCATTTAATTAACTGCTCTGTAACGCTGTGATAAGGCAAGAAAACCTGAGGGTTTGTAAGAATATTGCTTTTCAGCAACAATTGTGATGATTATGAAACGGGGCTTCTTTTGTTTTCTTTTTAGGAGCAGCAAACCTCTTAAATTCTTTAACAAATTCAGTTATTTCCGCAAAAATGTAAAACCTTTAATTTGCTTTCGTATAATTGGCAAACGTTGCATTTTATTTATATTCTATTTTATTTCTTGAAATTGATTTTTGTTTCCATTGCATATGTTGCGTTTGAAGTGCCTAAATTGCCTGCAGGCTGTAGCGCATCAACAGGAAGCATTTCAAGCCAGCAGAAATGCAAAGCTTCTGAATATTTTCCTTAATAATACAAGACCAGCATTCTGGGCTCCTTGTGAGAGAGAGGAAGCGGAGGACGGCTGCTTACGGTTCCGCTTGCTCCCCTCCTCAGCCTCGTCCTCGTTGTCAGGGTCAATATCTTCAGCCTGAGTGATCCAGTCCAGGTAGCCCTTCAGGTCCTCCTCCAGCTGCTGCTTCTCACGCAACTTCTGGAAGTCTCCTCGAGCTTTGGCTTTCTCTCTCTCCTTGGAGAACTCTCTGCAATTGAAGCAGCAATCACAGACAAAACAAACACATACAAATAACAAATACTTGCATGAGTTAATGCAAACACAAGCAAAAAATAAATAAATCACAGCAAACCAGAGGGACTCTTTTTCACACAAAGGAAAATCTCAGCTCTCCAGTCAATCAATAAATGCTTTTTTTCCCCCCTGCTTTTAGTAGATTCTGTGTCGTGGCCCATTATTTGAGCTTCTATGTTTTTCTGAACTTTTGCCACTGGAGGGAGATGTGCACCTTACAGAGATGGCAAGGAGCTATAAATAGAGTCCAGCAGTACAGTAGCATATCCTTGAGGCGAGCATCTTAATCATAGAGAAAAGGTAATTTCTGCAGACAGATGGTTTCCATGAAGACATGCAGCATTTGCGTTAAACCCTAGTTTATAGGGATTATCATAAAATAAAACAATAAAAGACAGGGAAAAAAAACATTTAAACTAAGACAAAAACAAATCTTGGCTGGAATAGTGACTAAATTACAAACATGATAATTATGCAACATTCAGGCGATTAAAAAAACGAGACGAAACAGGAAATATGTTCAGTGGAGATGAAGCCGCGCAGGAGGTGGAAAACGTTCGATTCGAAAAATAATAGAAAACTGAAGCGAACAGATAACATCAATTCAAAACTATCACCAGGAACTGCTAGTGCACCTGATGCGACAGCTCTGTGAACCTTAATGGCTTTCTAAAAACGGAAAAATAAACTCTCCTTCCTACCGGTCAAGCTGCCAAAGCTAAATCTATTGTAATACCCCACCCCACTGCAAAGAGCCGGGAAAGCAAACTGGGGTTTGAGAGAGCTTAGGAGCACAGAGGGAGCGAAGGGCGTGGAACAGGATTAATTTTTCTCTCAGAAGGTTGACTGGGTTTGGGATAGGCTGAAGGGAGAAATGCTCATAATTCAGTTGTCATAGACAGGATATAGTAGTTTAGAGTCAAAACAACTGAGAAATTTACCAACACAATGCAGGTGCATCCTAATAAATTAGAATATATCTGAAATGTTGATTCCAGTTATTACATTTCTCAAGCAAAATTATTTAGTTTGAATACATACATAGCGGTTTACTTAAAGTCTTTATTTCTGTTAACTGTAATGACTGAGGCTTAGGATTAATGAAAGCCAAAACCTTTTTCATTCTTAGAAAAGACCAATAAAAGGAATTTTAACACAGAAAGATCGGCCCCCAGAAAAGTATACCCAGTGTACGGTAAAGTATCATAGATAAGATTGCTAACTTTACAATTTTCCAGGAGACAGTCATCGACCCCACCAATAATCAAGGTTAGCCATTAAATGTAACATAGGATATTAATGGAAAATTTAGTGCAAGGAAAAGTGTAAAAGTGTGGAAAAGGTTGCACAAGCAACAGTGATAACAATAGCCCCAGGAAAACTGTGAGACAAGGTGAGTTCTTTATATAGCTGTAAGCTATAATGATGCAAATTAATAGAAATAACTACTTAACATAGATCCCTCTGTGTATAATGAATCCAATTATATGCATTGTATGAGTTTCACTTTTTGAATTTAATTACTAACCAGCTGGTCACTAGTTTATCATAAATGTCAGAATAAAAATAGCCTATATTGATTCATTAAATATCATTACTTCCAAAAAACAAAACATGCTTTCCACACTGCAGGCCAAATCCACTGCACACGTTGCCTCTTACCCACTCAGCACACCTAACACAAGGTTTAACACGAAAAAGGAGCCCAGTATAATCAGGCTGACAAAATAAATCCACGGTGTTTCGAATCCGATGGCATCGTTGACCTACAGGAGCCGAGAGCAGCCAGTTAACCAACACAGACACATAAACAGAGGACCTCCAGCTCACAAAAGAGCGGAAACCCTCTGTCTTCAAACAGTAGGAAAAAAAGTTCTTACCCGCTCAACACACCCAAAACCAGGTTAAGAACGAAAAAGGAGCCGAAGATCACAAGACTGACAAAGTAAACCCATGGAAGCTCAAAGCCCATAGCATCGTTCATCTGGAGAGGCGAACGTGGAAGGAGAAGAAAAGAGAGAGAAAGAGGAAAAAAGAGACTGAAATGAGCAGTGCAGACAGAAAGAAGCTGAAGAAAAACGAGCAGAACACAAGTCAGCAGTCTTAAAGGACACAATATGAAACTCATTTTTCTAATTTTTAGAAAATGTAAATAACTGTGTGAAAAAACAACTTTCTCTGGTTGTTTGCTCTGATGGTGCAAGGGTAGTGAGAACGACCCATATACGGAGGCCGTAGTCCTTGTCGCGGCTGACCTGCGTTTGATTCCGGGCTGATGTCCTTTACGGCATGTTTTCCCCCTCTCTCAAACCCCTGTCAGCCTACTTTGTAAAGAATTAGCCACTAGTGCCATAAAAACCCATAAAAAGAGTAATGCTAATAATAAAAGACACCTTTCTCTACATCCCCAGTATAACACAGAGTTACCACTTTGTTTGGAGCTGTCTGAAAATGTCTCATTCAGGAATCTACTCAGATTAGCACTTTGGTGTCCTGACGGTGAGCCAGCTCAGTGAAGAATATTTCAACCTCTCATCCTTTTTCTTCCAACTTCTGCTTCCTGGTGAAATACAAATATATTTGCTCTTGCTTTTTTCATTGCATTACTTCCAACAGCAAATTCTACTCCACTGTAACACACTTTACTCAAGGCAGCAAACTATTTAGCAAAAATGCTCGGTCAGAACATTTTTAATGTCTCAGCTATGAAACATGTTTTTCCCAGTCAGAAAAATTTAATCAGCAAAACTTTCACTGTTTTGTGTAAGAAACTGGACTCTTTTTATATACTTTTATACACAGAAACACCTGTGTAGTATCAGTCTGTGAAAAGACGTTTTAATTTAGTGCTAGTATAAGCAATATTTTCATTCTTATCTCAGCTCTTGTTTTGTGTTCTTGGTATTCTTTAATTCACATTTTTTAATCTACGGCTTCTGATCAATCTTTAATTTTTACCCTGCTATTATGAGTTGTGTTTTGTTCACTTTTACTGTAAAAAACCCAACAAGAGCAAACCCATTACAGGAGTCTGTCATCTTTCTAAAGATTTGTTCATCACAGAACACATCAGGTACTTCTAATGGATTCCTATTATGTTGATGCACTTTATCGTTTACATCTGGAGCTTCAAACACATTAGATCTGTCCCTGTTTCTTCACACCTAATTGGATGAGTGGGACATTGACAGAAATTATATGGTGAAGAAATATTTAAGCTACCTAAAGGGGACATATGCTTTTAACTTCTTACTTACAACATTTAAATCATTAAGTTGTGGTCTGTATAAAGTGGAAACTACAATGCTTTTGTCTGAATTCCTTGTTGTTGTTGCCCCACAGCCCCTCTTTTACCCTTGTTCTGAGGTGCATCTGAGATCAGCTCATTTTGGTGGTGTCTCTTTAAATCTAAAGGAGGCACCTTGCGCTCCTCCAGGTCAACCCCCAATTTTATACTACAAAATCGCAATCAAAATAAAACATGGACCAGGAACTCAGTGACTTTGTTTAGCTTTGTCACTCCTGACATCATTGATCAAAAAATATAATAAGAATGAAGAAAACACACAAAAAACACCTGGAGAGCCTACATTAAAATGATCTGCACTCCTAGAGACTCCAAGTTCACAACAAAATGTATTTAAGGGCTAAAAAAGTGGATTTTGCAGGATATGTTCCATTTAATTCAGGTGTGTTAAAGCAGGGAAACATCTAAAGTTTCCCGCACTGTGTTCCTGGGGGATGGAATCTTGACGTCCCTGACTGTCTGCTAAAACTAGATATTTATACACAATTTAAAAAAACAGACATGTAAACATGTTTTTCTATCAGTGTCTAACATTAAATCAGAGTAAACCTTTCCCATTTTTAGAGAAGTTGAGGTTTTATTTAACTTTTTTTTATATAAATTCTGAGGTTTACAGGAATTTCCCTCCATTATTTGGTAAAATTGCCTTTTAAACTGTGTGAGATGGGTCAAACATTTTTGACATTCTTCCACAAGCTTTATTAGTTTGCTGGAAATTTGACCCAGTTAAAACTGATGTAACTGAGTCAGGTTTGCACACTGCCTTTCTCTCACAGCCACCTTTCAGTTCTGCACACAAATTGTATTTGGGACAGACATCAGCGCCTTGTTATGGTCAGACTAAAACATTTACATTCTTGATTTTGAGACAGTTTTGTATGATTGGGGTTGTTGCCCCTTAGTTGGCCGATGTCCTGAGATGTTACTTCCATATCAAGTGCAACAGCCCCTCCTGCAACCAAACGCCCCCACAATATGATGATATTACCAGTACTTTACCAGTGGGATGGTGTTCATGAGGCTTGAAAGCTTCACCTTCTCCTCCAGCTGTAACAATGCTCAATATGGCTGAATAATTCAAGAACTTCCTCATTATTGAAGGTCTTTGTCGCTTTGTGCATTTGTAAAGTGTAACCTGGCTTTTTTTTTTTTTTTTGCAGCTTTTGGAGTAATGGCTTCTTCCATTCTGAGTGGCCTTTCAGCTCATGTTTGTGTTTACAGTCTCTTAACAGCTTCAGCAACCATTTCTAAAAGGTTTTATGCTATTGTTCTGTGATTAGGGTTACACAGAAACTGTCTCCTTTCTGAATGGTATGATGGATGGACATTCTCATAGTGTTTATACTTGCATATACTTGTTTAAAAATATGATTGTAGCAAATTTAGATATGTGGAAATTGCACTCAAAGAGGAAATAGACTTGTGGAGGCCCACATTTCACTTCATTATGCTTGTTTGATTTCTTTCATTTTGTCTATAATGTCACACAAGATAGCAGCGTGTTTGCGGCCTATCTTTGCAATATTTCCACAGGTGTTTCTTTACAATATCTCCACAGGGGTTTTCCCTTTTGACTTTCCTGTCAAAGTCATGAAATAATAGATGGTAAATGGACTGAATTTACATAGCGCTTTTCTAGTCATACATTACATTTACCACATTCACCCAGCTGCACTCACAAACGTCCACACATCCATACAACGATCACAGATCGATAGGCAAGTTGGGCTTAATTGCCTTGCCCAGGGGCACATTGACATGTGACTGGGGAAACTGGAATTGAACCCACAATTTTCTGTTTGCAGAGTGACTACTCTATGACTACTGAGCCACAGTCTCACCAGGCTTTAGAATAGGCTACAACAGACTTTAAAGGCATAACAATTTTAGTTTATGCTGCCATCTTTATTTGAAAAGAGTCATATAAAAACAAATTTCATTATTTTGGCAGCTAGCGAATCAAAATAATTTTGGTAATCCTAACTGACACAAAAGTGAATGTTTAGCTGGTTTCATTTTAGACACTGTGACAACTCCTTTCTTGCTATACTTTTATTGTTCTTGGTGTACTGTTGTTTATATTTATATATACAGTATAAACTTGAGTTGATTAATAAAAAAACATTTAGTTCGCTGCTGTAACTGTCTTTTCTTGTTGTCATGACCTCACAAGCTGGCTTCTGACAACACTAAGAGAGAAAAACCCCAAAAAAACGAATGAGTTCTATTATATTTTGTATGTAAATATTTGGTATCAACTGCATATCAACCAGAATGATTTTTTATTCATTTATGAATACTGAAAACAAAGTAAGCACATAAATCTCTGTCTTTAACATCGTTTCTATTTTGCCATGGGATGTGCAAGGATTCTGTTGTGCTTTCCGCCAAAAAATTAATATCCAAATATCAAAGTAAACTCCAGGTTATAATAAAATTGTTGTATTGTAACATCATTAGGCATTTAGAGTGCCTAGGAGGAGTTTTCCTCTGAACGCTGGCATATTTTGGGAGGATTTTATGTTATTTAATTGTAAAGTGGAACAAAAAGGATGCACAGTTCTCAAAGTTTTTTTTTCCAATTATGAATCTCAAATTTGTGGCCTTTAATTAAAAAAAAACTATCAAATTAATAGATCTAGATTTTCTGCAAAACTGTAATCGGTGCTTCACTGTCTATGGCTGCATAGAGGACAAGTGCACTTAATTAAATTATGATAAATTGTATAAATAATTTAAGAATTAAGTCATTTCAAGTAATTTTGCTAGCTTGTGAAAAATTGCCACAATATGTCTCCTTTAAAACAGATCTTGTAATAACATTGATGGTTCCAGATCAGCAGTAATGTTAAAAGTTGATGAATGCGTTGAGTCATTTAGCCAATCAATCATATCTGAGCGATAAAAGCTGCCTCAGGAAATGATCAGCAGCATCATCATCAGACTGTCAGTCACATTACTACTGCTGAGGATGCATCGAAGCCGAAGGCATGTGTCAGTCACAGGTTACGGAAATGTGAGGCCAGAGCCACACTCACCCAGTACAGCACGTCTGTCCAGCCCTCCATAGTGATGCACTGAAACACCGTCAGCATGGCAAACAGAAAGTTGTCGAAGTTGGTGATGCCACCGTTGGGGCCGTGCCATCCTTCTCTGCAGTGGGTGCCGTTGATGGAGCATTGCCGCCCGTGCCCTGAGATCGCACAGGGAGCTGGTTCGTCCTCTGCTATCAAATCTACAGAAAGATATTGTTAATCATCAGGCTGCCAATGAAATGAAATCATTTTCACATTTGATTTCAAAGCTGAGTTTACCTTCAGCATCAAAGGGCCAAATCCTACATGCGGACATGTAAACACAAGCATCATTCTGATTTACAGAATGATGCTTGTAATACTGTTACTGAGCAGCGTTATTGTACTTGTAGATTAATATTTCTGTGTTGTTCTCTCCTGTTGATAGTTCCTCATGAGAACAGAAATGATGCTGAGAATAACAGGATTTTAGTAAAATGTTGATATTTGACAAGTGAATTGTGTCTTCCAGCAACAGTGCTGTGAAAATGTTTTCAACACTTATAGATTTATTCTGTTTGTTTTTTTTGTGTTTGTTTTTTTGTTTTTAACACAAATCAATGTTTCATTTAAGCATTAAACACATTTTAATATCAAAGATAAGAAAATAAAAAAAGATAGTTTTCAAATGATGACTGTAGGGAATAATTTATCCAATAAGCAATCCAAACCAACCTATCAATAGCCAAAAGTGTTGGTGGTAGTGCGTTGGTTCTGGACCTGTTTTGCTGCTTCAGGACCAGGACAACCACGCAACCTATTCTGATCACTACCACAAAACCCCAACGTATCTCTGGTCATCAGTTTGTCATCTTAGGTTCAAGCAGCAAAAAAATAATCTGAAGGACACCACCAAGTCCACCTCTTAATAGCTGTGGAGTGGCCTAATCCAGATACAGTTTTGATTCAGATGCTGCTGTGCAATCTTAAAAAAAGGTTTTTCACCTGTGCTGTCTTGGCATTTCCGGCATCCTATTAAAGAAGCTAGTTTTCCACATGTGTAAGGGCAGCTTTGCTTCAGAAAAAGTCTGTCCGGAAGATGGTTCCCTAACTGTGCGATTGACTGAAATTAGGGTTGCATCTGGCATCAAAGTAGACTTGAAACATGTTCATCATGTTCCAAACTTTAATGCTGTATGTTGTTAAGATAAAACATTTCTGCAAAGAAACGTGAACAAGTAGTTTTCCACAGTGCTAAGATAACAGTTGCCTCTTAATACTTAATGGTAGCTGTTGCTGCCAAGGCTGGCACAGCCATTTATCAGGTTCAGGAAGCAATTACATTTATGCATAGGCCCTGGTGTGTTTAGCTAGCTATTTTCCCTTAATAAAGGAAAGACCATTTAGAAGCAGCTTTTAGTATTCGCTCAGGCTTGTTTTGTTTGGTAATAAGACCATTTTAATGATCTGAGTGACAAAACAGCATAAAACAGAAGAGATTATTAAGGGAGCAAAGACTTTTTTCACTGTCTAAATACTGTTTACAAATTGCCTTATGAAGAAAATTAAATACTCAGAAATTGATCTAACTAAGCTGAATTGCCAGAACTATAATCTTTTGACTGTAAAATAAAACTTGTGATAACCTTAGAGCATTTAACATATATTTAACACATCATTGATGTTTCTCTCTACAACGCGATGAATTGCTGAAAAATTGTCTTTGGTATGGAGAGCAGAGAAAAAGCTGCACATAAACGCTACACTGACTGAAAACCGGTTGCTTTTATGGGTAAGAGAAAACCGAGAGGTCTCACCTGTTCCGGCTATATAGCAGGTTGCGTGCATTTTACCGATGAAAAGCTCCAGGCCGATAATGGCATAGATGATGATGACAAACAGGACAAGGAGGGCAATGTGCAGCAGAGGAACCATGGCTTTAATGATGGAGTTCAACACCACCTGTAAACCTAAGCAAAAACGAAAACAAACAAATGACAGAAATATGGTCACAAAAGATGAGCTCCGGCCCCTTTTTGTTTTCATATCACAAGATATTGACACAGACAGTGAAGAGTTTAACCCTGGGGGAATGTAAGGAGAACTTTATGTGAATCTAGATTGTTTGCACTATTTCAAATGAGCCGTGGTGCAGGTTCATGATACAATACTGATATGGGAAAGATGTTTTTTGTAAACAGTTCTTAGGGTCTGAATATAGACCATCTGGACTTCCCACGTGAATTTATTCACCTTACGCTTTGTTGTAAATAAGGAAAATAGAATGTTCCACAGAAAAAAAGAAAAACAAACATGCAGAAAATCAGCGGAAAGCTCTTTGCATGGTGTTACATCAATCCACTTACTGGGTACTCCTGAGACCAGCCGCAGGGGTCGCAGCACACGGAAGGCTCGAAGGGCTTTAACGTCAAATCCACCGGACTTACCCCCGTGGCCATGCGTAGACGGATGGCTACTGGCTCCGTCGCCTTCCAGCTTCTCATCTTTGGTCAAAAATTCCAAGACAACACTGAAGAGTCTGCAAACAAAAACAAGTCACTGTCAACAAATTTCTGAAGGGCAAAAAAAACCCAGAAAAAAAACCTAGACCCTGCTTTCCCTTCTCACGCATCGCCTTCTATGCGCATATTTGTAAAGGATAAAAACTCAGCAAAACAACCTCACCTTTCGGAGGAACATGTCTAGTGAGGAAGTAAGTAACTCATAACTTTATAATGCTGTTAGCAAGAGAACATTTTGATCCGCTGGTGCGCTCTCCGCCATGTTGTTCCAACGCTGCGCTGCTCTGACGGTGGCGTTTTAGGCCAGGGAAGGGCTAAACCCTGAGTGGCAGCTGTTCACATGGACGTACACGCAATAGTCCGGCCTGGCAGTGTGACGTCATACCTTAGTCCATCTGAAATATGACCTTTAGTTGTTCATGTGATTATTTTTTTTTGTTCTTTCTATCTAAAATATTGAAATTTTGCTTATTGCTCCTTTGAGTAAGTGTAATTTTTTTCTTTACTTCTTAACTTGTGATCCATAATGTGCCACATTGCGATAAGGAACTGTGTTTAGTTTAAGTTAATTTGAAAATAAATGTAATTTGTTCATTCAGCTTGTATTAAAACAGATGGTTTCTTAGACTCTGGATTATTCATTTCAAACTGTAATGTGACAGTTTTTTTATCAAAAAAAGGAACTGTAATGTAATCAATATCAAAATTGTTCAACACAAAAGCTTAGATATATCTGTTGTATATCGTAAAAGCAGCTACACAGCAGAGACATTCAAGATAGAAACGGCATCCTACTGCGGTCTCAGAGTAGAATCAGGTTTTGCTATGGAGGAGGACACTTTCTTACACTCGCTTAGACATTTCTCACCTAAGCAAGTCGAGAGAAATCATCTCGACTTATCACGTCACAGCTGTGGTGTAAAAGCAGTGAATGAAGCTGCTGATAGAGGCTGGAGGAAGTTCTAATGGCCTTTAAGCACAGTCTGCTCCAACTTATGCCCCAGTGAGTCACAGCCGCTGGGCTAAACGGCCGCCACTGGGGGTTTCACAAGACATCAGCTCAAGGTCACGTATTGACAGCTCTCTATTATTGATGAGTGTTGAAATGTGGACATAGTGGTTTAAATTGGATGTTTTGGAGGCATATAAACATTTAGGCAAAATTCAAAGAAGACAATTCCTTAAGCTACTCCTATTAGCTATATTAAAATGCCTATTACACAGGTCTTTGCCTCTAATACCTGCTTGAGCCTTATCAACAGTCTAAATAAATGGTGTTCTGGAACACGTTCAAGTCTGGGGTAAGGTTTCTGAGACGTTTGAAGCAGAGTTAAGTCATAAACAATATAATGATACCTCACAGAGTCCATAATGTGAAAATGGAACAGTATGGCACAACTACAACCTACCAAGACTTGACCATCCATCTAAACTGACAGACAAATCTACCCTTTGTGGAAATATGGCACCATGCTGAGGGTATGCTGTTCTTCAGCAGGGACAGGGAAGCAGGACAAAGAATATAAGATGGGTAAAAACACGTGCAGAGTAATTCTTTAAACCAAAATAGACCTGAAATTCTATAGGAAGACTTTGAAATGGAAGTTTACAGACATTTTCCTCTGAGGTTGTGAGGAAATGGGCCAAAACGTTAGTCTCTACAGTAGATCTGCAAATCTCATAGTGATAAACAGATGTTCAACAGAATAAGGTGCTCACAGAGGCTGAATACAAATTAAAACTATGTATCATTTTCTTTTTAGTACGCATTTATACACCGCTGTGTCTTGGTCTATCACATCAACCCTTACTTAAAATATATTGTAGTCATTTGTTTTGAAGAGACAAAGTGTAAAAGGGTTCAATGGGTGTGAATATTGTTGCGAGGCATTGTATTTAATCTACGCAAGACATAGTAGAATTCAGTGTTCTACTTTTTTCATATTGACATTTAATTTTTCTTCATTGACATTTCTGTACAAAATGATTGATTTTGAAGTCTTTGTTCTGTTTTTACATGAAACCATCTCGTGTTTTGGGGGAAAGTTGTCATTTACCTGCTGTTAAACCATAAATTACAGATTTTCAAGATGTTGTCTCATGTGCATGCACATGCACTGAACCCTGTCCGAAAACCGCACCTCTGACATCAGATACAAGCTGGATTATCTTGGTTTGTCATTTCGGTGGTTTGTAGCAGACACAGTCAGCCCTCATAGCAGGGGCAGCCTTCGTTGCATGTGACTTGATGGCAGATCAACACCGCATGCAGCACACAGAGCGATCTGACCCAGCTACCCATCGGACTGTGCGTATTAGAGGAGAGATACGGGCAGGAGGAAAGGAAAGAAAGAGGAGGGTGGAGGAAAAAAGAAAAAGCTGTGATAAAGATGAAGATGATAAGATGAGTCTGTGCAGGAGACAGGAATGAGGATGGAGTGAGGTGTGGGGGGGGGGGGGCTGAACAGCATGAACCATCAAAACTATGAAAATAAAAGAGGAAGCAGTATTGGTTTCATCGCATTGTTTGTGTAGTTTGTGGGTTTTGTTTACTTGCTCTGTAGGGGACATAATAATTGAGGGTCAAGGTCACATCTTTCATTTGGACACTTTAAGAAAGAAATCCATACGTGTTTAGATATGTTTCAAGGGAATATTAAGGGAGGCAATAATCCTGCAGAGAAAAAACAGAGAAAGATGGCAGAGAGTGAGTGAAGGAGAGTGAAAGATGGGAGGGAGAGTTGGAGAGGAGAATAAAAATGGAGAGATGGTGACTCACTCCAGTGGTGGTAAAGCTCTGATTTATTCTCTCTGTCTTTTCTGGGTCATATACTGTGGGTGTTTGAGGGGCTCTATTAGCAGTTGGTCACTCGGAGCAGAGGCTTAAGCAACTTTAACTTCTCCTCCCGCAAATACTGTAAACTGTCAAACTGTAGCAAGGCAAAAACATCAAACTAAAAATAACTAAACCCGTTGAGCCATATATATATATATATATATATATATATATATATATATATATATATATATATATATATATATATATATATATATATATATATATATATATACATATATATGAAGGGACCAAAATGTTAAAACCAGCTGTTTTGATCCCTTGTGGCACGTCACACCCAAAATAATCACAGACATAAGGACTTACCCGATAACCACAATGACAAAATCCAGCATGTTCCAGCCGTTTCTCACATATGCATTCTGGTGCATAACCAAACCATAAGCGATAATCTTCAGAAAGGTCTCAATAGTGAAAATGATGAGGAAGGCATATTCAACTGTTTCCTG
This sequence comes from Fundulus heteroclitus, assembly GCF_011125445.2. Classification (NCBI taxonomy): domain Eukaryota; kingdom Metazoa; phylum Chordata; class Actinopteri; order Cyprinodontiformes; family Fundulidae; genus Fundulus; species Fundulus heteroclitus. Next base: position 550,405 of record NW_023396540.1, on the reverse strand, counting down.
CAAACACAAACAAAGAAAGAAAATGAGCTTGCAACAGCAACTTTAGGTCATATCCTAGAGAACATGTGCACATTACTTAAAAATCATCTCAGCTTATTTGGTGACCAACAAACACAGAAGACAACAGAGGACAAACTCATCTGATGGCACATAAATGTAATCTCAGTCTCACTCTCACGACTATAATACAGTAATAAACAGCAATATATATCTAAAGAAATAAATCCACAGCCATGCCTCTTGACTAGACTTGGGTTAGATATGTATAAAACATGAATTAAACATAGTTTCCTGGCATCAGGTAATAAAACACTGGTTTCTTGCTTTACACACTCACGCATGGCAGACATAAAGAAAAAGGTAAACATCGTCTATATTAAATCGTAACTCTAAAATATATACCTTCTTTATTATTGCATTTAAGATGAATCATTTAGTCCCATTCTGGTCACCTACCACACTTTTGTGCACCTATTTTGTGTTTCAGTGCTATTGGAATGGGCAGAAATGTAAATAAATAACACTCCACGGTCACAGCTGCGCCACAGAGCATGACACCCTTGTTCGGAGGCCTCAGTCCTCGACAGGACCATCCTGGGTTTGAGTCCTGCCCTGAGGTCCTTAGGTGTATGTCTTCCCTCTCTCTGAACCCCATTTCCTGTCAGCTTACATCAAATAAAGGCCACTAAAGCAAAAGTAAATAAATAAATAAACCTTTAGCATTGTCTTCGTCTGATAGGCAGCAACAGTAAAAGTTGTCTTGATTTTGTTTGAATGTGCAAATTCTTTTGTTATTGTTTTAATTTTTTTTTTCTTTTACATTTATTAGATGTTTAAACCAGTGGTGGGACATGATTAGAAATAAGTGATCAAATTAATTTGAGGGTATGTAATTTATTAATTGTGATGAACCATATGTTTTATTAAGAAGCAATATTTGACACACGAAGCAATGTTTTTTAATTGCAATATATTCTGTTAGTGACTGAATTTCTAAATAGACATCTACAATCTGTGTTATGATTATGCAATTTCTGTCTTAATATAATGGTAAATGGGATGCAGTTACATTCAAAATGCCTTACTGCTATTAAACTATCGGTTTTACACATCATGTTCTTTTAATTCATGGCTTCAGGCTTAAAAATGCTGCTAAAAGACTTTTAACTGTAAACATGAGCACATTCCACCTGTTTTATCTTCATTCCACTGGCTTCCACTTACATTTTAAGATTTATTTTTTAAATTATTTTATTTGCTTTTATATATTTGAATGACCTAACCCCACCCTTCCTTTCTGAACTACAGCATCCCTACAAACCAAGCCACTCTCTCATATCAGCTGACCAGCTGCTTCTGAGTGTCTGCAAAACTAGGCTTAAGCTCTGGGGGGCTCGTGCTTTTAGTGCAGCAGCTCCTAAACTGTGGAATAAATTGCCTCTCCATCTCAGACAGGCCTCCTCATTGTCAGTTTTTAAAACTCTTCTTAAAATCAATCTATTCTCTTTGGCTTTTAATACATTGTAAAGAGGTTATTTCTATATTATTCTATTTTCTTTTCTATGGTGTCTTTATAGTTTTATCAGATTTTATGTAAATGTTTTGTGTTTTGGTTCTTGTTTCTGATTCACTCATGTTTTAAACTGTATTTTTGTACCGTCTGAGCTTCATATTAACTCTGTACAGCCCTTTGCTCTGCTGTGGTGTTTTAAAGTGCTCTACAAATAAAACTGGATTAGACTGTATTGTATCATAATTAATTGTAGCGCAGTTGCTGGTGTCTTTGGATAGGATGACCTTCCAACAAGCTATAAGGAACAGGGGCATGCAAACATGGACAATGTTGGAGCGGTACTTCAAAGGTACTGAAGGGTTGTAGGTACTGTAAACTGTGCCTTGAATCAGCTGGAGGAACTCTGCTGTGCATGCCTCAAAAACATGTTCAACTTCCTTCTGGTATGTGCAGTTTTGCATAATATTGCACTGGACAGTAATTTATAATGCAATACCCTGCCGCTGGATCAACTGGTGTTTGTATGAGGTCTGTAACAGATGGCAGATGCTTTAATTGTTGGATAAACTCTCTTTCAGATTTTGTCGTTAGAGTTTCAGTAATCCTTTATTGGGATATTGTCATTTTAAAATCTAGGAGGATAAATACAAGTGTGGTGTTAAAATTATAATTGTTTTCAGCTGGAAGGTGGATTAAAAACCATTTGTTGATACACTGGGATTGGCAAGTGCACTCACTGTATACATAGCCTGGCCAGCCAGACTCAATTTCACTTTCGCTTTGCTACACAAAAAACAAAGTCTGGAACTGCTCCCACAGAGACCTCTTTCCTGATACCGACCAATCACAGGCGTGGGCATATATTGAGTGATGTGCAGCTCCCGAGAATCGCTCAGCAAAAACAAACAAGATGGCCGCCACTACGGAGCACTGAGCTGGAAATAACACTGTGTATCCTTAAGTTTTTGTAATAAAAAAGACAAAATCATTAGCCGTAGTCTCTGCTCGACTGCAGGTCACCATGTTGAATCATATTGTGAAATGTTGACATTGCTTCCGAAGTTTCTCTGATTGGTTTATATTGTGCCTGTTAACACCGTCCCAGAAAAAGCCCTCTATAGGAGCAGTTCCAGACAAACTTCAGCCGTATCGAAGAGAGGCAAAGGTTAGTCTGGCTGGCCAGGCTACTGTATAGACGTAGAGCTTCTACCATGATTTCTGTGACCAAATTTATGTTTAATAAATGAAGCCCAATGACACTGGAAAATGTGTATAAATGCTAAATTATAATAATAAAACTATCACGTTCGCTGCGAAGTAGAACAATTTATTGCGATGTTGACTTGAAGCAAGAAGGTCCCGGGTTCAAATCCCAGCCTGGGGTCTTTCTGCATGTTTTCTGCATGCGTGGGTTCTTTCCAGGTACTCCCGCTTCCTCCCACAGTCCGAAAACATAACTGTTAGGTGTGAGTGTGCCCTGTGATAGGCAACATAGAGACCCTGTCCAGGGCTCTCGCACAATAACCGCTGGAGATAGACTCCTTCCCAACCCCCGAATGACTGGGAATAGACAATGGATGGATGGCTCAAGTTAGCTATTAAGGCAGAGTTTACTTAAAAGGAGTAAACAAATTAACAAAAAGACTCTGAATGTATTGGGTAGGATAATTAGTGCTTTTTAGAGGGTACTGTATGTAGAGAAACATGATGTAACTCTGCAGTGCTCCTTTCTCTGGTTGTTTCAAAGGCAGAGGGAACACAGGAACATTAAGCCATCAGGTTGAGGACAACTAGATGTGAAGCTGAAAGCGCACACACACGCTCAGATAAAGGTGGCTTGTGTGATAGAAACTGTGGGTGGCTCAGTTTGTTTAGAACAGTCCTTCAACTTCCCGTAAGACCAGGGAGAGACACTCCGCATTATTTATTAATGAATCGGGTCACTACTGTAAGCTCTATACACAGTTGGTGTTCAATACATACAGTGGCTTGCAAAAATATTCACACCCCATGAATATTTCAGATTTGTCTTTATTAACACAACAACTTTAATAGATTTTATTGAGATTACATTTACTAAATCAAAACGTAGTGTATAATTGTGAAGTGGAAGGGAAAAGATAAGTTTTTATCTAGTTTTTGACAAATAAATCAGAAAATGGAGACGAGCATTTATCATATCGTTTGTCATTATTGTGAAAATTTCTTCTTATTACATTTTCAGGACTTCCTTCTTCTACTATTTTCTCCACTGTTGATTTCATGAGAGCCTGAATAAATATTATTAAATTCAAAAACAGCTGTCTCGAATAAGCCAAAAAATAGGCTTGTTTTGCTAAGAGCAGTATTTGTATTTGCACTGTTTGTAGGACTGCAAGCAGTCACTTTTAACATTCTTAGAATTAATACCACAAAATATTGTGACAAAATCTTTAGAACATTGCCCATCCATAATGTACTTAATTTAGCCCCCTTCACTCTTATACCCAAAAATGAAATGAAATGCAAACAACTACCTTTAGAAGTCCCCTAGTTAGAAAATTAACATCCACCTGTATTTAATTTAGTATCAGTATAAATAATAATAATCATCATCGTCATCTTTATTTGTCATTCCGACATACATTTCAATGAAATCGGTCCTCTGCATTTAACCCTTAGGGAGCAGTGGGCTGCTCCCCAAGGGATGAGTAAGCCACCATTCCCCATGAGGCCTCTACTCCCCAATACCTTTGTTCTGTAAAGACCTCAGTGGTCAGAGGAAACTGATGAACAAGCAGCATCATGAAGAACAAGGAACATATCTCACAGAGCACAGGTCAATCCATCACCTCAAAATGGAGAGAGTATGGCACAAATGCAAACCTACCAAGACATGGCCATCTACCTAAACTGACAGAATGGAAAATTAGAGCAGTAGTCAAAGAAGCAGCCAAGACATACATGGTGTGGAGCAGCAAGGAGGTGCATAAGGAGTCCTGTTTGTATATAGCTAACAATTTATTTTCAGATCAAACCAAGGTTGAATACCCTGGCCTACAAGCTAGACAAAGGTGGCTTGTAGTTATGTGTGGTAAACACAAACGCAGCACATCTCACCGAACAAACCATCCTGATGGCGAAACATGGTGGGTAGCAGCAGCCTGCTTAGGGAATTCTTTTTTCAGCGGGGACAATGAAACTGGGCAGATTTGAAGGAAAGTTGAATTGAGCTAAATACAGTGCAATCCTTCCAGAAACCCTGTTAGCAGTTGCAAAAGACTGGGGTAGAGGTTTGCATACCAAGTGAAACTCCCTCTACTTTACAGTTACCTATGCCTTTGTGTTGGTCCATTGTAGTAAATAACATCCCAATAACATATATTGCAGACTGTGGTTATAATGTGGAAAAAAGTGGAAAAGCAAGACCCTGTATGTCCATCACCAAGAATATTAGACTAAATACAAGCAAATAGAAATGTAACCTTCAACACAGGGACTAAAAAGGAGTTCAATGCCTAGATATATATTATTATACAGATAATTACCTCTTCTCCCTTAGGGAGTCCTTAACTTTTTGATCTTTGCGGACGCTATAAATGCTGGAGCACTGCAGGCTGTCGGACTCGTTTTCCCAACACTTAACAGCAGATTGTGAGAAGCACTTACCCCAGAATAACCGACATGGGCCTCTTTGTTACTGCAATAAAAGGCTGAGTTAAGCTCAGGGCTGCTGCCTCTGTGATGGAGCATTCTTAAGCCGCAGGGAGCAGAGAGAACACAGCGATTCATGTGGGGACGGAGGGAAAGTGACAGAGAGACGAGTGAACAATATTAGAGGCAACAACGAGCACAAAGAACAGACAGTAAACTGCTGCTTCAGTTTTCGGCTGGTGGTAAACGGGATAGCACACAAAAAAAAAATGTTACACACTTTTCATTGTGGCCTAAAAAAATTTAATGAGAAGGCCGCGCAAAGATGTCAATTTCAAACAATGCTGCAATAAAAAGTTTCTTATTTTCTGCAGTTCTAATTGAGGAGCAGGTGTTGAAATTTTATGCTCTGTCAGGACAAGTTTAGCTTTTAAAGCTGAAGTTAATTTATGCACATTGCCAGCTAATGGATCAGGAAGGCATGTTAAATATAATTGCCAATGATAACCATTTCCCTTCCAATTAAACAGTAATCTACTCATTAATCAGGATGTTAGGCTATCTGCAGCAGTAGAAAATGAGGAGCGACAAGCCAAAGCAAAGGAGATGACCATAAATATCTCTGATTACTTTTAAATATTGCTGCCGAAATGAGACCCAATGTAACACTGTATCGGCAGTAAACAAGTTCACTTCACTTCCTGCTATTCTCTCAAGAATTTCCAACAGGCACATGCACATTTTCAAGTCCCAAAACAGATCCTAACAGCCAAGTACTACCAAAAAAGCAACATACGACTCAGAAGTCCCTCCGCCAACCCCCCCACAGCCAAAGCCCCAACTGGCCATCCTTCGCCACGGGGAGTGCTCACAGCTACAGGCGCAGCTCAGCTCATCTCACAGCTGATCAGTTTACCACATGACACATGATGCTGCTCACCCACTGAACCGTGCACGCTCCAACATAACTTGCCATATGACTTAGCTGAGCGGACAGCAGCAATGTGAGTCGATTAGCAGTTTGGAGTGGTGCAGAGCTCATGAGCTGCAGTTTATCCACTCCTCACCTTAGACAGTGAGCCACAACATTACATCACCTATACTATGGTGAAAGTTATGGAGCTTATCTTAACACCATTGCTTGGCTGTTTACAAATTATGATGTTTCATTTGGGAAACTTAGCTTACAGAAAGAGGGAGTGAGAACACTGGGAACAGCTACGGTTCTCAAACATATCAAATGTTCTTTATAAGATGTAAATCTAAACAACCTAATTCAACTAGAACTCAATTGTTGTTTAAAGAAGTAAAAGTACTGAAGCAAAAGTGTTGCTTTATTATGAGACATTCAGGAGAATGTTATTCACACTAAGTTTTTCTCGCAATTCAAAATATGTATTTTGCAAGGTAGATATAAATGTAATTGTTCAAAGCAATTGCCATTTTTATTGATTGTGTGGCGTACCTTATAGGGGACGTGTCGTGCTTTTATGTTCTTCCTTTTCACATTCAGTTGTGGTCTATAAACTACATTGCTATGGTCTGAACTCCTCGTTAATTTACCCTCACAAACTGTTCTGAGGTGCATCTAGATCAACTCGTTTTGGCGCCGTCTCTTTAAATCTGAATTGCATTTCACACCCGCCCCCCTCCAGGTTCCCTCCACCGCGTTCGGCCATTTTTGCAGTGTGCTGGGGGACGGTGTGCTGAATCGTGTGGGTTAATTCACCTAACAACCAAACATTTTCACTTATCCATTTGTAGCTTTGGCATCCTTCCGCTTGGACTACAAAATTACGGCAAGAAATAAAAATGGCAGGTTTGCGAAACTGATTAACCCGAAGTCCATGACCTTGTTTAGCAGCTCTGCAGCAAATACTGTGACATGATTGTTTAAAAAAAAAAAACTGAGAAAACTGAACGGCTTGAACAATAGGATACAAAACTAATATAAAGATACGTATCTATGCAGCAGCACCTGGACAGACCACTTTCAAATTTCTTGAATTCTTCGAGGTACACAACAAAATGTAAGGGCTTAAAAGGTGGATTTTGCATATACCTTTAGATGTTATTTTAGCAACACTTAATTGAAATTAAAATTCACTAATTGCATTAATGGAGAAATTGCAAGAAAAACTGCTACAATGCTTCTCAGTTTTTAATTATTTTTAACTATTTTTTTCTTAATAGTCTTGGAACCACAGATGTAGATCCCTGGTGTAGGCCATTATAACACATGAATATGCTTTAATCATATCCATTAGATTGTAGCCTTGGCTTTTCTTCCACACCAGGCCTGTATTTATCCATCTTCATCTCAACTCAGACCACTTGTTCTGTCCTGTCCTAAAACGACACTACCAATATTCGTCACATGGAACATTGTGTGTTTGTTCACTTGTGTTCTCTAATGAAAACTCTTGAGGCCTTCACAAAACAGTGGAAGTTACACTGAGATTAAATTATACACAGCTGGACTCTATTTCCTAATAATATGATTTCTGAAGGCAGTTGGTTACACTAGATTTGATTTATGGTTAAAATTCGAATAGGGATCCAAATCAAATTGGGTGATGTTAGTCTACTTCTAAAAAATCCAACAGTGAAAAAAAAAAAAAAAAAAACTAGTGTGGTCTGTTGGAGTTAACCTTCTTCACTTGACATCGCACATCTAGCAGTGTGACTACTTGTCACATTTACACACATCAAGATGTAGGTGTTGAAGCTACATAATCTGCAGCCCTGGTTTTCTACCCCCACAGACTCATAATTAATGTCACTGTCACTGGAATTTGCCTCAGATTCGGTTCCTTCTGACTCAAAAATGGCTCAAGCAGCTGCAGTTGTTCAGTAACTTTCCTGAGTTTACTCAAAAAGAAACTCCTGGAAGGGGGAGAGCCTGAATGGAAACTGCAGCAACCTTTAAATTATTGAGTTAAACCTAATATATTTATTTGATATTACTGTATATAAATCCTGCTACATTAGTTAGATAAACACAATTTTTATAGTGTATCTTCTTCTTAAGGCATCCAAGGCAAACAAATCATATTTTTCAAATAAGTAAATGAATACTTGAAATAGTACATTAAATTTATTAAACTTAAGAACATGGAACATACAATTGTATAATTTTAAAGTTTCCCTGAGACACTTTTATTAGTATTTCACAAATAAAATGTATTTTATTCAAGGAATATATACAAAAAACAAAATAAGTATGTATACATGACAAAAATATTTGATAGACAAAATTTGTCAGTATTCAACCAAGTGATTAGACTGTGAGATGGAAAGAATGTAGAAATATTTGCCTGATCCCATGACTTAAAACCAAACTTTCTGTGCACTAGTCTACATGAGTATACAGTATTTATTGGGTTCTTATGTTGTACTACCACCCGATCGCTGCTATACCATGTTTGCATGTCTGAACATCTGAGCGTGTGGCGTCGAGCCCAGAGCAGCGTGAGTCAAGGTGACATCATGCATGCATGATATGTGTGTGTGGCCAGACGCTTCAACGCGGCAAAAACACAGCAAACTAATGAGCTAAAATATAACTGAGAGTGCAGGCCATATGTAGTCCTGTGTGAGGTTCGTACAACCCGTGTGCATATTACATAAATAAACCCAACTGTTATCATCTATTTCAGCAGCAGAGAGGTCCTCACACATCTTCATATTACTTTTTATCTGATGCACTCAAAGAGATGACAGATATTTCCCGTTTCTGTCCGCTCTCCGTCTCTGCTGCGCTCCTCTGTCAGTGAGGATAAGTCAGGACCGTGCACCCCAGCCAGCAGGGTGAGGGCAGCCAGCCTTTAGCGCTTCCCACAGCTTCCTTCGGCTGCCTGCGTGTGCCGTCTATATTAGGAGAACTGAGAGCGTGGGGTCCATGTGGTCTGTGTTAATTTTTAAAGATAGATCTAGCGTTACCAATTGATTGTTTCTTTAAATGTCTCACATGCTTCGTATCACCCGATCATGTCAAAGACTGATGTGTTTTCTAAAAGAACGTACATCTATATATATATATATATATATATACATATATTGTGTACTATCTACAGTGCCTTGCAAAATAAACTTTAATGTACTTTTAAGGAATTTTATACATAGGACATGAAATGGATGTAGGAGTTTTTTTCCCCCACAAATGAAATTCTGAAAAGCGTGACAGGAATTTGAAATCAGACCCTCAGATTAATACAACTGCAAGTTCTTTGGCTTTTCTCTGCCGTCGTTGCACATCTACAGACTAAACCCGCTGGGGGAACTCCAAAAAATGTCTTTGTCTGTTGTGTCCACCTGTACATACTGTTTGTGTAAATCCTGAGCCAGTGTCTGTCTTGAAAAACATTTCACCACGGTAAAATGAGGTGACAATAAAAGATTCTTGATTCTAAAGTTTTTACCATTCTTTTTTACAACATTGCTCGAGCTCAGTCAGATTGGAAGAAGAACGTCCTGCATGCTGTTCTAATAAATAGATCCCATGAAAACGCAATCAAGTTTGTATGATGAGAAAATCTGGTAAAGTTCAATGTAAAGGAACACTTTTGGAAGGCTCTGTAAGAAGGCTCTAGTGCTTTACATTAACGTGGTGGTATCCACACAGACCTAACAGCGTTCACTCTCTCTATTACTACCGCGACTCTGTTGCTCCGCCTGTCACACGCTTGCATGCAGATACACTCTCACTGTTGCACACACATGCAGAAATACACATTCAAGATAACAAGCGGGGACAGTGCTAGTGTGAGCTGCAAATGAGCAGTTACGTTAAGTGACTAAACACATTCTTCTATCATCATCTCCACGGGAGTCCCCAATCCAGACGTAGCTGCTTGTGCCAGCAACTACACACACACGGGTGCACACACACACACGGGTGCACACACACACACACACACACACACAGAGGCAGAGCCAACTGTTTCATTCACCCCACACATGTACATATTTACACTCATCAGCAGCATGTAGTGCAGCCAAAACACTCACACGTAAACTTTAAAGCACCTCTCAGATGTTATTCTTTATTTAATTTACAACCTGAGCACTGACTTTAAACCATGCTATGTATAAAGAGTAAGACCAGCAGCACCAATTCCAGTCTCAAATCTCTTAAACGATTTTCTCAAATGTAAAAGAAAACCAGGGATCTTTTAAAAAAGAAGGATGCAAAGCTTGCTTTTGCTTCCCTTACAAATAGCTTAAAGAGGACTGAAGGTACGCTATAGGGCAATACGCTCTGCTGTGGATGGTACACTTGCTGTGGTGGCTGGAGGTTTACATTCATTATAGGCATGAATTAATTATTAATTTTAGGCTTTTAATTATTTATTTTGACTTGTCCCTCCCTTGTCTCCGGAGCGCGCAGCTCGTCTCTGAAGTTTGGGCACATTTCCCCCATTTTAGCTTACCTTCACTGACTGCCCATTGCTTTTAGGATTAATTTGTAATTATTTTGATTTATTTTTAAAGCCCTCCATGGTCCCTTCTGCCTTTTTTTAACAGTTGCAGCCTTATACACCGACCTGCTCTCGCAGGTCAGCCGATCAGCTGCCCCCTCTCATTACCTACTAGACTGAGCATAGACTTGGAGGAGGTGGGTCTTTTGCTGAAGTATCTCCCAAATTGTGAAATGATCTGCCCTTGGAGGTTAGACATCTCTGTTTTTAAATCTCCCCTTAAACCCCATCTTATTAATTGATATTAAGTTACATTTTATTGATTTTAAATGGGATTGGATTGATTTTTCTTTTTCCAGGAGGGAATGATTATCCAGCTTACAACTAATCTACTCCGGACAAAATGTCAGAACTGAGCAGGAACATGAGTAGAAACAATAATTGTTATAGCTAATCACAAAAGACAACATCTTTTTTTATAGAATAGACCAACACAAAGCAGTGTATGATTGTAAATTGGATACAAAATAGCAGCTATTTGTCTAATCATTTCACACACAAAAAATGTAAAAAAACATCTGAAAAGTTTAGCAAGCATATGTATTTTACCACAATAAACCTAAAATCAGCTACTTACTGATCTTTCAGAGGTTTGTTAGACTTTAGTGAAGAGCTGCCATCATCAACACAGCAGATAGATCAGCGATAAAGCTGTTGAGAGTTGTTAAACCAGGTTTAGGGTGTAAAACAATACTGCAAGCTTTGATCACCTTATGAAACAATCATCTGCAAATTGAAAGAGTATTTGCAAAGGTACTCAGATGTGGAAAGCCAATGTACAGCTATTAGCTATGCAATCCATAATTGTGGCCTTTAAGGAAATAGAAAAAAGAAACCCATTGCTGAAAAAAACTAAAAGAGGTCCTGTCTGTAGTTTTTCACAAGCTAACATGTGGTAGAAGGTGATCTTTACAAATTAGACTAAAATGTAACCTTTTGGCCTAGACCCCTATGACCATCAATTTAAACACACCATCTTCACGGTGAAACATGTCCGTGGCAGCATTATGCTGTGGGGATCATTTTCTTCAGGAGGAGAAATTAAGCTCGTCAGCTTTTATGGAAAAATACATGGAGATAAAGACAGGAATATTGTGGAAAGAAAACTTGGAAGTTACAGTTCAGACTCATTCCTTCCAGCCTGACTAGGCTTGAGCTACTTTTGCATGAATAGGATGAATGGAAGAAATTATTTAGTCTTTAGATATGTAAAGCTGGTAGTGAAATACCCCCAAAAGACTTATGAATCCATTTGCAAAGGAAGGTGATCATACAAAATATGATAGGGGGATTTTTAATTTCAAGACCATGTATTCTTTTCTATCCAGTTAACTATCATGCACTACTCTGAGTTGGTTGATCGCAGAAACCTCATCATTTTATTGTCAATTGTGTTTTTCAGTTAATTCACTGAATGAATCTTGTCGACCATTGTCTGTTTTGAATAGACTCTTATCTTGCATGTCTACTTAAAACAAGTCAGAGATTTACACGTAAAAATAAATAAATACACCAAAAATGCAACATCATTAATGTTTGTAAAGTCAGATTTTTTTAAAACAAAACTCCGCTGCGCTGTAATGCGTTTTGGATCTTGTCTGGCAGCAACCAGTGGATGGCTCTCAGTGGCTTGTTGCCAGAGAGAAGTCCTTGACGACAACAATCCATCAACAGCCGTTACAATATGTGTTCAAATGTAATTAAATCAGAAATGACTTCCTCTGGATTGATCGATATAATGACACAACGGAATACAAATATTCTCCTCAGTCCACTCTGCTTCTCATTGTTGAGGGCTGGATGAAACTGATGTTTAAACCATGTAAGCTTTAAGTGGTGATAAATTGGTGTGACATATTTTAAAAAATTTCTGCTAAATAGAGACATTCGTTTGCAGCACACAAATGGCATAACAAGGCATTGTTTGTGTGTGTGCTATACTACCAGACGGAGCTAGGTCAGGATAGGGTCCTTGTTTCAGTCATTTGAAAGGACATGCAAAGCAAGAGGTGAGGGAGGGGGGAGAGAGACTCATAGCCCCAAACCCCAGACTCCCCGAGGATTTCTATGGCATCTTAGGACTTTAAGTAATAGGAGAATATCTACAAAATATATTTTTTTCTAACTGAAACATTTTTAAACCTTGGCATACCTCTATTATAGTAAGTGGCTGCTGCTTAGCTAGTTCTATAAATGTGTTCCTGGGCTGATTTGAAAGTTAACTTCCTGGAATATTTTTATCTTCAATTTTGTTGTGTGTATTTCCACTTTACTAGTTTGTTTAGGTCCCTTAAGGCTGAGCAGCTCTTCTTCGTGCTGGAGTGCTACTGTGACGTAGGTGCAAAGATCTCCACCAACCTTTGAACATGGCGGAGAGTTGTAAGAAGCCAACCGTGTTTGTGTTTACGAGAAGAAGAGGAAGGCCTCAGTAGAAAGAAATAAGACCAGAGTGGAATTGGGAGATTTTTTTCACCCAATCCCCCTGAAGAGCAGAAGAGCGAGGTAAGACGGTCTTGTGCTTATGCAGTTATTCAAAAAGGGATTTGGGGAAGCTTCTAGAAAAATCGGCAACCCTAGCTTTTACTCAAATTCAAATCATTGAATGACTTAGACTTTTTTTTTGATTGATCAACAATCCTGGGCCTTCATGATCACTTTAATCTCTACATCAGAAAGCAAATGCTGATTTTAACTTTAGCAGTTAAAACCTCCTAAAAAATACTTGTATGATTGAATTATTACCCCCTCTTTCTCCCCGTATGCGTGTAGATGCTGAAAGGAGAAGTCCCCCCTGGCTTTATTCTATTTTCCAAATAGACTGGCGGATTGAATTAGATCATTTAAATGCAAACTCCGCAAAAACCTTGTGATATTCAACATGGGTGGCTGAGTTTAAATGTGTTTGCGAACAAAAACAGAGAACTTGTGGTGATTTCAAGCAAACAGGATTTAACTGTGGCCCAATACAGTATAATGTAAACTGGGAGAAGGATGAAATAAAATGCTGGAGATGTTCAAACAATGAAAAAGGCTCGGCATTCTCCCACTACAGAGCTCCACTGTCGATTCAAAAAGTCCTACCCCCATAACAGAGTCACTTCTGGGGTAGTGTCTACCCACCTTTTTCTGACCTGGCCTTGGTTCCCGCAGTGGAAAAGCAAGAAAGACTAACCCAGAAAGCTAAACTGGTTCCTGTAATTTTTCCCGCAGTGGAAACTGACGTCTATTTATAAGGAGCATATTCTGTGTTAAGCAGCCAAAGAGCAGACAGAACTGCCAAACGAATGGAAATGTATTTTACATCATAGTGCTTTGTTTCTCCGAACTGAGCCTGAGCCTGAGCCTGAGCCATCCTCTGAACTCAGCAGTCATGGACTAGCGTTCACTCTACTGACATCTTCACCATTGTTCAACATACTCATACAACCCTTTCTTTGTTAATGGCTGTTTCTTTTCATGTGTATGTGTCCTTTTGTGCTCAGCCAATATGAATGCCACAACAATGATCACAACTGAACGCAGACAGTATCTGATTTCAGACACAGCTGTCACCCTGTTAACGTACGCAGAATGAGATGTACGAATCACATTCCCCATGAAAAGGTCATTGTTATGCCCGGCCACCTTGAGCAGGAGTCTCCCGCCTGTGGTGTTGATTCCCAGATAGATAAGACAGAAATGACCTTAAAGCGGCGCCAGCAGTGTTACAGATTATCCGCCTGCCCCTTTAAAAATCTTAGAGGAGTCGCATTCCAACATGGCTTCTTATTATCCAATGAAATGCCTAAACAAAGAAAGAACAGCAAGAGAACATGCTGACCTTGACTGGATTGGAAATGCGACTTTCTAACAGATTTTTTTTTCTTCTTTTTGTCTCATTGCACACATGCATGTGATTTCTTGTGCTTGCTGCATCCTGTTACTCACTTGTGCCTCCTGGTGGTAGTAAGACCCCAATCTTTTGCCCTCTGTTCTGCCTGGGGAGGAAATTGCTTTCTATTTATAATGAGCTGCTGCATTTAACCAAGCCTCACTAACAAGACGGGCAGACTCAGGCTATTAAAGCCTCCATGACTATGCAGCAGTATAGCTCTGCCGCACCTCAGCACATAGTGTACAATAAGTCCTTCAATATACAATGCACTAAATAAAAGGTCCATACATCCAGGACTCTAGACATCAGCTAATGGGGGGTTTTAGTGTCCCTGCGTGACATTTTAACGTGTTACTGGGTAAAACCTTGAATGTCTTAGTAGCAGTGTAATATAATTGTATTCTTGCATTACACAGTAGGCCATGAAAATACATCGCTCAGGTTTCATATCGGCCTTCAATCCACCTATGCAGCTGCAGAGTACTACGTAATATAATCTTCACTACTGCCTTATATGCTGGTTATATTGCAAAACAAACTCAGCACTTTCCTCTCTCTAGTTCCTCCTGTATATAAGGCCAAGCCGGCACACCTGTCCTATAAATAATGACATTGTTCGGCTTCTTCTGAAAAGAAACATATTACATTATTCATCCTCTGGAAAGAGATTTAGACTGAGCTACGCATGACTTCTTAAAGCGATGTAAAACTGTGAGAAAAACACTGCAACTGTGGGGAAAAACAAGCGTCTTGCAAATAAAACGAACGTCTTCATAAAACATTTCAAAAGCAAAGCTTTGTCCCCATATGAATTACTGCAAGGGATCATAATTTATTTCATATCTACTCATCAGCTTGTCCTTTCATCTTCACTTAATGCCCTTGTTTATGAAGTAGGCACGCTGCATCAATGATCAGCTGCGGACCTGGTCATGCACGTAGTTTTTCACTTAATTCATAATGAATGCATCCATAAATCCAATCTGACACTCTCATTTAGAGTAGAGCTATACCTGCTTCATTAGAGCAGAGTAACAAATACAAGGAAATAAGAGCCAGAACAGCTTTATAAGACAAGCGTAACAACAGAATGATTAATTGGTGACAAACTATGTTTTCACTTCCAACTCTTTGCATAACAAACGCTTGTATGAAATTAAAAAAGGCAGCTTGTTTACTAACACACATCTATGAATTTACAGAGTGCAGTTATTATATCTCACATTGCCATGGTGTCACCATTTGTGGAGCTTTTGCTACAATTATTACTTATCATGGGCTTTTTAACTCCACTAAATAAATTCACTTAAATTAAAGGTTGGGTGTTTCTACTTTTTTGGTGTGTGATATTATGCCACTATAATAAAAATGTTTTTTTTTATTTATTTATTTCAAGGATGTTTATTTAAAATAGTTAATACTAAACAAATCCCTAAATCCTCTCTTGGAGGTGACTGCATGAAAAGGAAAATATCTAGTGTAGTTTTATTGGCTGGGTTTGATTTCTTGCAAAGCTGTTATGCTAATTCCAGGTTGGGGACTTTTTTTGCATTTTAATACCAGAAAAAGCTATTGTGGGACAGCTTTGGAGCTTCTTTAAAGGTGACCTATTAGGCTTCCTTTTAAATATTTTGCATAGTTCTATGGGCTATACAAAACGTCTGTTAATGTTTTTTGCACAAAATCAATCTCAGATAATGAGATTTAACCTCCCCAGTTTCATCTATTTTGAGCTCCTTTCACAATGAGCTGTTTTTAGGGCTCTAACACTTATGTGCAAATAAGTTGTAACTTCAAGATGTGACAAAAAAGTAGTGTTTAATTTTTGTATGTTACAGTTTAAATTCGCAGGGATTGCTAGATGGGGGCAATGCCCGCCGATTGTGACGTAATAATCAGGACATTTCTGAAATGACTGGTCTTCCAGACACAAGAATTTTACTTATTGCCAAAAAACACATGGTTGTGTTTGTTTAGTGCTTGGACTGTTTCTAGAAGCAGTAGAGACCCAATAGAAGTACAAAAATGTGCAAAAAGTGATTTTCTTTTTAATAAGTCACCTTTGCATAACATTTTATTAGTAATATTCTATGTTGAGAAAAGTGTGATGTGCACTCATTGAATGAAAATGTAATAAGTACCAGCAAATTTGAAAGTATAATGTTTAAAAGGGAAAAGGTCCAAATCAAAAATATGTTTTTGAAAGCATTAGTTGGGCACTTGGCTGTGGTGCATTCGTGGACAACAAATCAAAATGGTTTCTTTCAGTGTCAGACTGATCAGAAATCAAGCTGAAAAATCTGCCAATTAAGTTGCTGGCTGATGAACTGGTGCAGCAACAAAATTAACAATCACACACCTGCTGGGGAACTTAGCTCAAAGCAGGTCCCTCATACGGAAAAGTCAGACCATACAGCAGTGAAATAAACAACCATGTTTTACTGAATTAAAGAGATATGCTGGCAGGACATAATTATATGAAAAATTTGTTTGTTTTTTTAAATAATTTATGCATGTTGTTTGCATATAAATCATCAACTGAAGAGGTTGTTGAACAAAGATAAAATATGTTACACAACTTTTTTTTTATTCTGTAACTAAAGTTCACAAAGAATGCTGGGGACATTTTAATGAAGGAACAGAAAGAAAAGAGTCTGGAAAATGTGGGTTAATTGTAATCGTTGTCGCCCTCGCAATATTCATCAGCAGTATTCCAATTACATGTTTTCTTGATGTTGTGTGGTCTTATTTTTGTCCTATTTAGTTTCAACCATTTTTCACCAAGAAATGGGAGTCTGGAGTCCGCATTACCAAGAATATAAACATGGAGACTGGCGTTTTAGCAATGCTCACTACACTAAATGTACTAGTTACCAGTACTTGAAAATAAATACAGCTTAAAAAAGGGACGTTGTAATCTCTTTGTCTTGGACTTAAATTAATAGTAAAGACCTGTTTTTATTGCCACTGCTTTTTATCACACAGCAGCATGACATCAGCAGCATATTCCCAGTTTAAATAACAATTACCACTTATGCTACAGAGGCTGGAAGGAGAAAAAATGTTCATGTTATTCTTGTCTTTGAAATTTGGGTTTCCAAAAAGAAATGTAAATGAGCTAAAATTGATATCGGTGCGTTCAAAATAGACTATTTTAATTTCTTGTATTCAAGAAAAAGATGTCTGAGGCGCTGAATTCACAACTAAACTTGACAGAAAACGGTCTATTAATCTGTAACAGGCAATGTCCCAGATGGACCAGTTTCCACTGATAAACCGGTGATGTGTAAACAAACACCCAGATGTCACCCTCCAGGAGGTCACAGTGAGAGGCAATACTCCTTCCATCACATACAGACGCCAGGCACACTTTTAACCAGCGTCGTGCATTTTTCAGCACACCAAATGTAGGCATACATCCTCCACCTAGTCATTTACACCAGGCTGGTAACCTGCCTTTAAGATTTATCTGCCCTAAAATGTAGCCATCAAAAACAATCAGATGTCTGCAGGCATGCTGAACACACTACTCATTAATCATTAAACACTAAGCTTAGTTTTACTCTTGTAAGCACCGCAGTATGTGCGTCTGTCTGCCTTCTGGAGACTGCACTTATCCTCAGCAGTGGAAGAATGCTTACAACACTACATCACCCACAATTCATCATACAGACATAAATGCACAAGGTGCACAGAGTGGTGCAATGGCGAGAAAATGCTAAAAATAGAAAGCCAAATAGAAAAAAAAAAGTTGAGAAAAAAAAAACTCCACCGGGGGACTGTGACATGACAAAGCACCGTTTCAAAGTGTTTCTCAAGGTAGGCAAAACAAATCTGCATATTAAAGCTACACACTGAAAGCTTCAGTACTCAACAGAGGACCCAAATAACATTGAGAGATGCAGTGCCTTGCAAAAGTATTCACACCTCTTGAACTTTTTTTCACATTTTATCATTACATTTATTGCCTTTGATGAGAAAAGCATGAAGCAAGACGTACCGCATTGAATTGATTTATAGAATGTCTAAGGCGTGGCATCAGGCCGTACACTCTTGATACTCATACATAAAATCTAGGGCAATGAACTGTCTTTAAAAGTCGTCTATTTAGCAAATTAAGTCTATCTGTGCATTATTTATGCTAAGAAAAATCCTTCAGCATCATCTGTTTGGCCTCAGAGGTTTTCTAGAGCACATTAGTGAACAAACAGCACCATAAAAACAAAGAAACACAGCAGACAGGTCAAGATGGAGAAGGTTAGAGCAGGATAAGCTTACGAAGCTAAAGCAAACCAACCACGACATGGGCCCCCAACTAAAATGACAGAGATGGCGAAGAGAGCATTAATAAGATAAACAGCCAAGAGGTCCACAGCTACTAGCTGCACACTCAACAAATCTGCTCTTTTAGCAAAAGTGGCAAAAAAAAAGCTCAACTTCAGAGAAAGCCATAAGAGGTTCAGTCTGCAGTTTTCCACCTGCCCTATAAGGGAGTTAGCGAGTATGTTGAGGAAAGTGCTCTGATCAGATGACACCAACAGTCAACGTTTTTACCTAAATGTGAAGTACTTTATATGGTTAAAAAAAACTGACGTTACACATCAACTTGAACCCGCCACCCCCACAGTGACACATGGTGGTGGCAGCATCATGATGTGGGGGGTGGTTTCTCTCAGGAATAAAAGGGAAGCTGGTCAAAGTCGATGGGACTCTGAGTTAAGCAAAAAAGAGGACAATGGTGGAATAAAACATGTTTGAGGCTCCTGAATCATTGTGACTGCAAGAGCTACAACGGATTAGATCAGACGATATTCCTGTGTTAGAACGGTGGATCTAAATCAGAATGGGAATCTGTGTCACAGCTTAAAAGTTGGTGTTCACAGACACTCTCCAGCCAATCTGACTGTTTTGCAATGAGTAATGAATTCAAGGAGTCTAAATACTTTTGCCATACCCAGTGGCATCCAAGACATCTGAAGATAAAGTATTTATTTTCTTCTCATCGTCACATCTAAAATTGATCGATTATGGATTAAAGAGTAACTGCGTAAAAGCAAGCCCGGATTCAGACATATAGAGACTACTCACCAGATCGTGGTTTGTGGAGTTGGAATCGTCTTCAGGAAAAGGGACGTAGACAGCTAAGGCCATGCAGTTGGCAAAAATAGCAATTAATATAAAGATATCAAATGGCCTGAGAGCAAAGGTTAAGGAAATCACAGAAGAAAAGTCCATAAGAAACTGTATTTTAACAACAGATTTATTATATATTATAAAAATAACTTCTCTGGGACTTTTATGTAGCTAATAAAGGGGCTTTAGTCTTGAATTGCAGTGACTAAGTTTAATCACTTGACTCAACACTTTAATAAATGGTCTCATTTAAAAAATATAAGCTGAAATTGGTCTTAAATCGACAATGTTCTGACTCAATGTGCAATATAAGAACAGCAGTGGATATGAGTCATGTCATCACCTTTAAATATTCCCCAAAATTTGAATGATTAATGACTCAGAATGTAAAAAACTGGTCTTTAAGTTGGTAAAAAAATATATATAATGTAATTTTAAAGCACATTTGGACCCAGAATACGGTACTAATTTCATCCTGAGCTGAAAACACAGGTGTAATTTGAAGGCAGTGTATAGTTTATTAAGAGACTAAAAATATTCACTTAAAATAAAACTCAGCATTAAATTTCAACGTGGCATCACATTTTCATAAAACAAAAATCACATAGCAGATAAAGATCATTATAAAACATAGACTAAGAAAAACTGTTATGTCATGAACAAGCATGTGTGCTTCACTGTTTCCATGTTTTCCATGCAGGACAAATGGGGACACCTGATACAGCTACAGCTGTATTTGTGCTGGTTTTAAATCCCCAGGAGACATCTCTGTTCCTAACACAAAACAAAACATAAAACTGTAGTTGGATTTGGACCTTAGCCATTCACGCATGGTAATCTCCTTTGTAGCATTTTATGACATTTCCTGATGGCACCATCTGTTTACTAACAAACTCCCCACGATTGTGTTGAGACGCTTTAATCTGCAGGACATTAACGCAGCAGCATTTCCAGATTTAGGACACAGTGACTTTCACTTTGTCTTTATGGGGGATATTTTTTTTTTTTGTTTATTTGTTTTCCTAGAACAGTTTCCCCACCAAAATGACCAAAACAGAAAAAACACACAGCACAGGTAAAGGAAACAATAAAAAACTTTTTTTATAGTGACTATAAGGCTAATCTTTGTCAGCAGTTATCTGACAATGAGTTTTTAAACTCCTCATGATAAGCTCCTCATCCATCTTATTTGTTTCAGTGCCATTTATTTTAAATGTTTTCATTGTTGCTCTAATTGCAAATTTAGGCGAGGTTTGGGTAAATTTGGTATTTGAAAAAAGGGGTGTTTTCATGTGGAAAGTACAACTTTAAACAACATTTGTAAGAGGTTCTACAAAGAAAACAACAGCTTTCCTTTCCGTCTCCTTATTGGAATCGTGACCTTTTGTTTTTTTGTTTTTTACTTTGCTCTCCTGTCTTCACCGCCTATGTTCACTGGAACACGGTTTACTCGGGCATTACTCTGTTCCCTGCTCCTAGGTAAGTGGAACACAGCATTATTCAACATTATTCCACAGCAATTGTTATTCAGGCCTCAAAGTGTAGCAATGTTCTTTACTAAAAAATTATTACTTTTTAGGGGGATTTTTATCCTCACTGAAATGTTTACAAAAATGTAATGAAATCAAAGGATAGATGGATAAGTGTGAGGTACTCATGTATTTATAAGAAGAAAATGTGAACAATGGCTGGGCAATTCAAGTTTTTACTCAATTTGACTCTTTCTCAATTTTTTTTCTTATTCCGGTGTTATGAATGAAACTCAGGGAGTAAATTGTGTTGAATAATAGTAATTATAATGTGGACCGACATATTTGTGGTTTTCTTTTCCTAAGCAGTTTGATTCTGATGTGTAAAACCTTTACTTTGCAAGAGAAAAGCCAATATGATTTAATGATTACGTTACTTCTAATATAGAGAAATAAAATTGCAAAGTGTTTAAAGTGTCTGCATACTAAAAGTTCATTAACGGCTAAAAAAAGTTCTTTGACTTGTGTCGAACCTAATTTCTTACTTAATCACTGGAGGATTTCTGTTTGAAAAAACTGATTGCCAAAGTGGATCAAGTGTTGGATTAGTCTTTTCATCCTTGCAGTTCACTAATTAAACAGGGACTTTTATTAAAATCTCTGAGCTGCAACCAACACCAATCATCACAAGCTCAAATAAAGGATACTTCCACTCCACCACACTGATGCAGGCCCTGCGTAGAGGGTTGTTGAGGTTGAGGCAGAAGAGAGCCCTCGGTGGCCTGCTATTGGCGTTGCTGCCTTGCTTCTTGCTTTTAGCATACTGCTGCCGCTTCTTCTGAGCCAACGCACCTACCGGTATGGTAGAGGATGTCGGGGCAGGCGGGGCGGGTGGGGTTGGCGCCGGGGCCGGGGCTGGGGCCGGAGCCGGAGCAGGGGCCGGTGTCGGGGCGGGGGTTGAGATGGGAGGGGCTTCTGGGGCTGGTTCTGGGGCAGGCCCGTTGGCGCTCATGGTGTGGGCGTGGCTCTTTGAGGAGCATCCAGCAGCGTCGATCTGCCAGGGCAGATGAGGAGGCAAGCGAAGGGCAGAGTAGTCTGACCAATGAGCTGGCACGTCACCAGGGTGAGCGACTCTGATGCTGCTGGCATAATTTGCCTCTGAAAGTAAATAAGTGAGAGAAAATGTAGATTTTTTTTTTTTACAATAGAAGAAGAAAATGGGAAAGCCTACCTGTTCATATGTCTTCCCTGGTGAGTCCATTATGTGCTAGTGTGATTCAGTCAAAATACATAACATACAGTAATGGATCAAATCATTTCAAGACTGATTACACTATTTGATTCAACAGTTTGTAAAACTGTTCTCTGGTCATACTCTGATTTTTTTTTTATGCACAACTAGCTAAAGCTCCCACCACAGCATTTCAGTCACGCTCACTAGGCCATCACAACAACTTGAAGTCTACTTTTCAGCCATTCTATAGATTTGCTGCTGTGTTTGGGATCATTATCTAGTTGCATGAACCAGTTTCAGCCAAACGTCAGCTGTGAGGCACATGATCTCACTTTAAAAACTTGATGGCATTGTGTCTATGGTGGTGGAACATATTTACTCTCATCCGTCTAAAAGACAGTGTTTCTGTAGTCTTGTACTTAATTCAGATGCTGCCATATTGAACTTGGAGGAAGAGTATTTCCTCTGGCAAACCTTACAAACAATTCATATCAGCTAATTATTATTGTTTTACTTGCACTGACATTTAACGTGCTAACTGAGGCCTGCAGAGTATGAGATGGAGCAGCTGTTTTGTTTTTTTGTTTTTTTTCTGTAATTGCTTGGTCTAACCTTGGAATGAATTTGCTGGGGCGTCTACTCCTGGGGTTATTGACAACCGTCTTAAATGTTTTCCACTTTTTAATATTTTACTTTGGAAGGGTGAGCTTTTAATTGTTTAGGCAGCATATTAGCACATATGTGTATGTTACTGAATAGCAAAGTGTCAAAACGCCTGTTTTTTCAATCTTGATCACACCTTCTGGTGCAAGCGGTCACCGAATGCGTTCAAGTGTTCCTGTTGAACACTTAAAACTTAGGTTTTATTCCCACATCACTGTGGTCTCAAGATGATCTTTTACACTTTGTAGGTCATTTCAGCATACTTGTCAGTATGTCACTCTTTCCACCTCTATTTTTACATTTACAGAATATTAAAACAATTCAAGAGTCAAACCAAACACTTTTCTAGTTGTGATTACAACGATGACAGTTTGCATGTTAAAACCTTGTTTATAGGAGTTTCCTGCTTTCTATAAAAAGGTTTCTTATTTGCTGTATAGACAACTAACATTGTGGACGTTAAACATGTCAATAGATTCAGCTTTGTTCCTTCTATTATGTCATCATAATGTAATATATCATGTTTTTTAAGTCAGGGCAGATCTTATTCCACCTGGCCTGAATTGAAAACCAATTCTGGTAAGTTTCTTTATGAAATGATTGATCTTGCTTCATTGCATCTAACAATTACCAGGCAATAACTTTAAAAGAGATAAAGTGGACAAGATGGATCGTATAATTGAAGCATACTAACCATTTGGCAATCACACCACTAGCATGTTTGGTCAATAACCTGACCTATGTGCACCTCCTGATTGTGGTCTTACCATTCTTTGGATGCCAAGAAGCCTCAATACACTGCGTATTCATGGAAATCATTTCTTAGATTTCTTTCATGCCTTTTCTTGTCCCTTTTTGGACCAAATATTTTGAAAATAGGACAGTTTAGGTCCATATGTCCTCCTAGAATTTAACCCAAACAAAGACTATGATTGAATTTTAAATCAAAGGACTATTTGTTGTTTTTAAGGAATCTAAACTACAGTACAGATCAAAGTCTATAATATGTTTGGTTAAACCTGAACTGGATTGTTTTAAGTAATATTGTATTAAATTTAAACCTTGGTAAAATAATTAAATAAACGTTTTGATCATTTTAGCCAGGTAGTTGAATTAATACATTTAGTTTATTAGGTTACATGTTGCCTTGCAGCAAGAAATCCTGGGTTCAAATCTTGGCCTAGATTCTTTCTACATGGAGTGTGCATTAGGGCTAGGCGATAAATTTATTTTATCAATTAAATCAAATTTACAATTTTATTAGGTCAAATTTTTGGAAAAATTGGGATTTTATTTTCCCAATGCACTCATTGGGCTTCCATGAAGAGAATAGCATGTAATGCTGAATATATATTCAGGAAAATATATTGTCAAAACATTGTAAAGAGGAAATTTCTTCACCATGAGACGAGGTTTTTATTCTTTCTAACGGCAGGGCCGCCATCTTGTTTTACAAGCATGTTTCACAGCTGGTATTTAGTTGCACTTTGAATTCAGGTCAACGCCCGGACGAAATGCTTGAAATAAAAGCAAGTTTTTTAAAATGATTTCTTTTTGTGAAATGAAAAGGAGGGAATAATCAATTAATCACATTTGGTATAATACAATCTGAGATTTTACTTCTAAGCCATACTTGTAGAGCGTAACTCTAGCCAAAGACTGTTGTAGATACATGCAAACATGTAAGTTTGGTTGTGTTGGGGGCAACAGGCAGAAGGAAGGGTTCTGCAGGTGTGTTGCTGCTGCAAGAACAGCCCCTGTTCATGTGGCCGACGATTCAACCTTAAGTTTTCAATAACATTTTTACATTTTTCTAGTGGAAGACAATTTTGTCTTTTTAATTGTGTCAGTTTTGTTGAGCTAAATCCTGGGTCTGAAGATCACTGGACACCCACAGAAGTTCTGTGTGCATGTATCGACAGGTTATATCTCCTGTGGTGGGACAAGATATAGAGATACTAAGTCAGCTGAATCTATTTCATCAAGTTATTTTTTTGATATTCACCAAGAGCTGGTTTAAAATCTGGCAAAGCTGCTATCACTCACCAAGGTTCAACTCAATAGGATTAGATATTGCCTCTGAATAATTAAATTAATGTTCAATTATACTGCATTGGTCTTCACCATTGCAACTGTCAGTAAGAGGGGAAATATGAGGCAGTGAGTGACCATTTTGTTACTCAGAGTTGATGGGTTAGAAGCAGGAAATTTTGGTCAAGTATAAGGATTTGAGCAAGTTTGAGATTGTTAAACCAAACCACTGAGTCAGAGCATTTTCATTCCAGCAGTTCTTGTTGGGTGGTACTGCTCTACGGTGGTCAATATCAATAAAAGATTTTCTAGGAAGGAAGAGATGAACCGGCAATAGAGTCATTGATGCATGTGGGGATTAAAAGCTAGTCCATGTGGTCTGATCCAATCGCTACTGTTGCTCAAACTACTGAAGAGGCTTCTGATAAAAAAAAAAAAGGTGCCAGGATGGGGCTGGGTGGCCATAGAGCTGCCAGTCAGGCTTACCACATCATTCATGTCGTCTGATTTCATTATGAAAGGTTAACGATCACCCATAATGATCTCTAATTTCAGAATTTGGACGATATGTCCAAAACTTATATCACAATATAGTTCTTAGTTTCTGTTCGATAGAATGCCCACAACAGATGCCTCTACAAAATTATGACAATTATTTGGCCATGTTTATAAAACTCCTCCAATATAACATTTTAGAAATATTTGCTTTAAAAAATAAAACACATAAAAATGACATAAAACCCACACATCGTCAGTCAGGGACAAATGCTGTAATCATAGACTGTAATGTAAATTGAAATATTGCAAATGGCATATCACCTTTATTAAATAAACTTATATCGCAATATATATATTGATATTAAATTATTGTCCGTCCCTAATTGAAAACAATAAATCTACTCAGCTGGTCAGAAACACTGGACAAAGTTGTCTCAGAGGCAACATGAGTTGTCCATATCACCACACCATATTGGCTTCAGCTCATACTGACCTACAATTAATCAGAAATATCTGATGTTATGAAAGGAGGTCATATTGCATTAGACAAGCGCCAAAACAGAACACAAGGAGGTCATAGATTGCTGATTCAAACTGTGATGGTGAAGTAAAAGATTTAACAAAAGCCTATATGTTTGGCCAACAAAGGACAAAAGGGAACGATTGCATAATCTCACCACATGTGAAACGCATCCCTCTGTTGTATTTTATCTAATTCAAGCGGACAAACAGAGGTGCATCTTTCAGAACTACAACCAATATGGCAGATTGCTTTTTGGCTTTTCTCTCTGAGTCTAGCCGTGGTGGTGAGCAGAGAGAGGGAGAGAGAGAGAGCGAAAAAAAAAAGCCGTAGCAGATGCTTTAATGCACCGACAACACAAACAAATAAACAAAGCGTGTAAAGATTGAGAGCTGCCACTCTCAGGCGTCACTCGGTCACGTTGGCTGTGTAGGTCCTTGAACTGCGAGCAGGCCCCGCAGTGGAAGGAAACCGAAAAGGTCACATTGCAGAGATGCTCCGAGAAGAATTAATCTTCTTATTGCCAACAAAAATGCAACATGAGTGTCGCACGGCTGCAGATGATGGCTGCAGCATCTCCGCTGAAAGCACTCACATCTCCTTTGTGCTGCGTTTTGCACGCACCGTAGCGGCGTCCACACAGATCCCAGTGAACAATGCGTTTATGAGGCAAATGTATATATATATTAAACAAATAATAATAATAAGGATGTTTCACTGCAACGCTGCACCGACATTAGTGATGGAGATGAGCACTGACATTTCCATGAGCGATTCGTGACAAACTAACCCATCACAGAGCGTCCTTATGTTTCTCCTTGGACCCCCACCAAGGTAAGGCATGGTACAAATACCCCCCTCTTTAAAAAAAATAAATAAATAAATAAATAAAACGCTGTGAAATGACAGGCTGACTTCAGGGCGCCCACGGGGGGAAAAACTGAGCAACGCAGCCGTCAGATGGTCCGCACAAACAGCTGGCAACCTGGCTGCTGCGAGCCTCAAATCAGACCCACTCGGGGCTAATAGTGGGGCCAGACACGCGTATCAATGTGCCCGATAAAGCGGCGGATCCCGCTCCCGTCCCGTGGGATGAAAGTGTGCTCCGACCACGAGCAAGGCATTCAACCTGCAGACGAGCGCAGCCATGCTAAAGAGGCTAACTTCAGTTCGCAAGCCGTACCTTGTGAAATTGAAGACTTCGCGGATCCGCCGCGGTCCTCTCCGCTCGGGCTTCAAACGGGGCGAGAGACGCTTGCAAATCCTAAAGTAAAACGAAACGAAATGAAAAGCTCATCGGCACCCCCCATCCGGAGCAGCGGAGACACGCACACGGAGTCTGTGCATTTAATTAGGCTCCTCCATGGTGACTGTGGAGAGCTGGAGACAGAAGTGTGCGCACCAGACTACGGAGCATCCTTGTCCGCTCGCTGCTTATCGTCACCGCGCCAGCGAAGAGCCGAAGCGATCGTTCATCAGAGAGCGAGCTCTCCTCCTCTTCCTCCTCCTCCCCCTCTTCCTCCTACACCCCCCTTCTCTCCTGAATAGGTCAGATAGACGCTTTGGCAGATGCCCAGGCCACAACTACCTGCTGGTCACTCACCAGGATGAGCGTACAGGCTGGATTTTATTTTCATGCTTATTCCATATTTGGGAGCTTTTTAGTGCAACTTCTACGGCAGGCTTTTGCAGCCTCTAACGGATTTTCTCACAACACTGTCCTCACACCATGATGATGTGACCACCATGTTTCAACATTGGGGGGATGTACATTATTCTCCACACATCCATGCCAAACTAAATGTTGGTCCATCTGACCAGAGCTCTTTCTTTCACATGTTTGTTGTGTCCTTTACATGGCTTGTGGTGAACTCGTGTCTTTATTTCAACAATGGGTTTCTTCTCTTCGGTCTTTCATAAAGGCCAGGAGGTCTGAAAAGAACCAAGAATATCTAAAGTACCACAGGCCTTATTTGCCTCAGTTAAGGTGTTGTGCAAAAAACGCTGGCTTGGATGAAAATCACAGATCTCCTTCTTGATAATTTAGGAAGCAAATACGTTTTTTTTAATCCAACAACAAAGGTCAGTGGTCATTATTCAACAATTGCAAAAGTTGCATTCATGGGCGAGCCCCCCACCCCGCAGGTGAAAACCACTGCTGAACAAAAAGAACAAAAAAGGTCAGTTTCACCAAAATTAAAAACCTTGCTGGTTTGTTGAACCCTTTTATCATTCTGACACAAGGAAGCCATTACCTTTAACCTTTTTTGACGATGTAAATATTAATGACTGTCCACCCAGTCAATGAACATGTTGCCTATTCCCTGACTGTATGTCACATGTGTACATAATGAGAAAGTAAGTCAACACCACCTTTCTGGTGACACACCTCTCTCTCCTATTACAGCTGCTGCCGTTAGCTGCATAAACTCTGACCCAAAGGTTTTTTTAGCACTGTTTTATCATGGACGCCCAAATCATTTTGTCCATTCCTTTCACTGGTGTGCAAATAGAAACGCTGATTGATTGATTGTTTCCTACAACATAAATGGTCAGGGACCTCCGCAACATTGTTAACAGTAAAACTGGTTAACATCAATCAACACAGACTTGGGATCTAAAACTCTTTTCCTTTTGTGGTGTTACAGAAACATTAATAAGATCTTATGTGTCAGACATGCAGCATATGAAGCATCATAAAGAGCTTGGTGCATCTGTCATACGTAAGGTTTGATGCATAGATACCACCCTTATGAAAAAGTAATGACCAAGTGATAGCCTCGACCCGCAGGAGACCCTTTAACAACCATAGAGAGGTTTTATTTACTCTGCT
The DNA here is from genome assembly GCF_011125445.2 of Fundulus heteroclitus. Classification (NCBI taxonomy): domain Eukaryota; kingdom Metazoa; phylum Chordata; class Actinopteri; order Cyprinodontiformes; family Fundulidae; genus Fundulus; species Fundulus heteroclitus. The sequence goes on along the minus strand of NW_023396540.1, from coordinate 521,524 downwards.
GTTGCCAAAACACAGAATCCGAAATTGCCTAAGCAAGTGTAGCTTTAACCAGTAATTGTTTTATTTGCATTATCTATAGTGCAACAGGATATGAGAGTCTGAAGTAATGATGAGTCAGAGCCATCGCTGTCGGTGTTGTGGAGATCTTACCTGTTTAATTAGAACAGCTCTGTGGGGTTTCTTCTTCACCTACATGTCCCACTGACAGCGGGCTGAAAACACTCCTCTTCGGGTTAGACTGGTGAATGAGTGAGCCGCAGCAGGTGAGGAGAGGCTGGACGACAAGGCAGGGATGAGGTCCTCTGTATCAGCTTACCTGTCTACCCTGGAGAATCGCTTCTTCTAGAACAAGCTTGCATTATTCACCAATAGATATCCTGCTCTGTATCAGAGTGCTTTTTTGGGGGGAGGCAGTAACCTGAGTGTGAGTTGGTCTCTTCTGAAGACATTTATCCACAGGTGAATAAAAAAAAATAACACTGAAATAATATTTTACTTCAATAATTTAAAATTAGATGGTGAGATGTGTTTGTTTCTGATCATTTTGACAGTTAAATAAATAAATCAGTCTTTCAGGAAAATGTGGCATAAACTAAAAAGTATATATGAGCACCACATACAGTCATACTTTTGCATTAATTACTGCATCAGTACATGGTGGTATGAATCTGATCCGCCTGAGGTTCTTGTGAGGCTTTAAGTAGGACCCGGTTACTTTAATAGCTTCTTTTAACTAATCTGCATTGTCTGGTATGGAGTCTCTCAGCTTCCTCTTGACAATATTCAATAGTTTCTTTTCCACATTTTAATCTGCAAATCATCACTGACCACGGAGACTTCACTCTGAACCCCTAGCAGTTTGGATTCTGTGTCTCTCTTTTCCTCCAGACTCTGAGTCTCAGATTTTGAAATTAAAGGTAAAAATTCCCTTAATCTGAAAAGAGGACTTTGGATCATTTAGCTACAGTCCAGTCTTGTTTATGTGTGCTCACCAAAATATACCCTTGATGTTCTCAGTTTTGGGGCTAACCTCATACAAAGAGTGGTAGTTGTGTCCCATGTCCTGGATATGTCACGTTCTGTTCTGGTTTATGTTTATTATTTGGTTAAAGTAGCTCTTTTCACCCTTGGATTTATTTCTGTTTTTGGATTCTAGTTTAGCCCCTTTATTGTGTTAGTTATCTGGTCCCTGTTTTAGCTCTACTTTTAGTTCTGTGCTTGGTTTGTTTGGTTTTGTCTTAGGGTTATTTTCTAGTGTCCTGTTTGCTCCCTTAATCACTCCCACCTGTCCTTGATTAGTTTCCCTCCGCTCACCTGTTCTATCAGCCTATTTAGACCTGCCTTAGTTCTCTGCTCCCTGTCGGTTCATCACACTTCAGGCCAACGCGTTTGTGCCTCCTCGTTTGTTTTGGTAAGAGCCCAGCACCTTGATCCTGTTTTGGTTAACCTGCTTCTGTTTATTCTGCCCAGTTCTGTTCCTGTCAGTGTATTGGATGTCTGCCTTACCCACTTTTTTGGATGTGGTTTTTGTTCATTTTGCGCTTCAATAAATCCAGCAAAAGGAAACATTATTTTGGCTGAATTCTGGGTTCTGCTCCACACCATTCATGATAGGATAGGCCTGCGTGTGGTGGCTCTTTAAACTCAGACTCCAGCAGACCAAGTCTTGTGACTCTCCCTCAAACTAATGAATAGGCTTTGCTTTGCTGCAGGTATCCCTTTAACTTGTGCACCTTGTAATTTTTTCTACTAAAGTAATTATGGTTACTATTTTATTGGTCTAGACCTGATGTTATTCAACTTAATAAATTGATTTCTGCTTTTCATTCACTCTGAGCTTGTCTCTTGGACAAGTTCCTCCACTAGATGTTCCCAGATCACCCTCCCCGTCCAGTTTACCAGGTCTGTCTGACAGCCTCCAATCAGTGATTGGTTGACAGCTCTGCCCTTATCGTGTCCAAGACGTGATGGCACTTGATGATATGATTACAAAATTGATCATCAACCTTTGACCCAAGGTAGCCTGGTACCAAGTACACTTATGAACACCCATGTGTTTGAACATGGTGTTTGTTATGTATAATCCAAACGTCGAACAGAAGTCCAAAAACAAAACACCACTCAGGTTGACACCATCCGGAGACTCCAAGAAGGGCAGGTAATCTGAACTGTTGTTCATTGGATAAGCACAGACATCAGTGAGAACCTGTCCCTCTTGCAACCTGAAGAGAAAACTCCAAAATTAAGGCACCGAGGCAGTGCTTGTTAGTGCTCCCAACCTTGACCAGGACCCCATCTCAACTTTGGAGGAGGAAAAATCTAGAGTCATAGCTGTGCTCTAGAACCCAACAGCTCTGGCTCCTTACCCACCAGTGAGGCAACGTTCCCTGTACCTAAAGCCAAACTATGCTACCAGGAATTTGCTCGCCCAGGCAGCTGCCCCTGCCTGCCACCTAACTTGATGCAGACGTTCCTCTCTACAGATGGTAGGTCCATATAGGACCAACACTGACGTGGTCAGGCGGAAATGAGAAATAATGAGAAAATGTATGTTCTGATCCTGTGGTGATCAAGATGAGATACACACGAAACAATTTCTACATTTTTGAAATGAATGGACAACATTATCTTTTTTCATTTATAGCTCATAAGGAATAGATAAATATTAGTTTATTGCTCTGAATGAGGATGAATTGTTCAAAACTCTCTAACCAGCCTTCCTTTTGTGATCACAGCATAGCTGTTTGAAAAGTTTGCTCGTTTACCTCACTTTTTCTGTTGTATTTAACTATGCTCAGATTCATGTTGTGTTCAGACTCATTTATTAGATTTATTTTATAGGGTCAGACACAGACTGAACAAAACAGGAGTCCCATGCTTGTATCATAGTGCTTATAGCGTAAGCTAGTTTTCACCACTTGTCCCTAGATGGGCTTTTGTAGACAGTATATCTAAAAACTATTATTAAGTGAAATAGTAATAATAATATAAAAATATTAAATAATAAAACATGATAATAACAACATATGGAAAATAATAAAGCAAAAAAATTAAACAAATAAAGGAGAAAATGAACAAATAAACAAAACATCACAGTAAAAAGGATACATTAGGTGTGGATACAATGCTGTTTTTGACACAGCCAGAGTTTAGTTTGTTTTTTGAACTTACTGTCATTCCGCGTCCCCCCTTGGGACGTGGAATGTCACCTCTCTGATCTCACTGGTGGGTAAGGAGCCAGAGCTGTTGGGTTCTAGAGCACAAAGAGGAGTCATTGGAGGGGTTACTGAAGAGTGCCCCTCCTGGGGACTCCCTCGTTCTTCTGGGGGACTTTAACGCTTCAATATGGGCAATGACAGCGAGACCTGAAGGGGCGTGGTTGGGAGGAATGGCCCACCTGATCTGAACTCGAGTGGTGTTCTGTTGTTGGACTTCTGTGCTCGTCATGGATAGTCCATCACGAACATCATGTTCAAGCATAAGGGTGTCCATATGTGCTCTTGACACCAGGACAAAGTGGCTGGGGAGAGGGATGTCTAGGCCTCCCTACTGAAGCTGCTACCCCCGCGACCCAACCCCGGATAAGCGGAAGACTATGGATGGATGGATGGATGGATGGATTGAGAGTTAAGCAGGAGTTATTTAAACAAGCTGACATTATATGTTGGCTGTCATTCAGTTTTTTACTGACTAAGATACTGGTTTTATCCAATGCTTAAGTGATAGTGACATTAGCATATATTTGCAGGTTAACTTTAAAGCAGATTTCAGGAATACTATTAACATGCAGGCCAAAAGGAATGGGGCATAAGATAGTTCCTTGAGGAATTCCTCTTTCAATTTTGTAAAAGGAAGATTTAATATTATTAACACTTTGTTCACAATCCTTTAAGTGTGACTGAAACCAAGACAGCGATTATTTCACTTACAGTCACTGGTCCCCAACAGGAAAAAAAACAGCTCAGTTTAAAAGTATTGGAAATTAAGTAAACATGGAGGGTGCTGTGGCCCCTGAGGACTATGGATGCTTTGTGTCTTATTGCACTAGTACGCTTCCAACCAAGTAACTTCATTAAAATATGATGCTTCCGCCTTTAAATAATTTCCATTTATCAATTGCCTTCTGATACTGCAGTGTCAGATTGGGGGCAGTTGTCGCATTTTCCTTAAAAAAATTTGTTTTTCGAGTTTTGTTTCAAGAATGTCTCTATTAAGAGAGTGTTGTCCATGCGAGAGAGAAACAGTGATATAATCATGTACCAAGTTGATCTTCAGTTTTTATCTCTCCTCAGAAAGCTCTGTGTAAATAATGTGTATTCCTCATCTAATGCAAATGTAAAAGTGACCATATGTTTGTTTTTTACAATATACAAATGTAGTTCACAGTGAACATCTGTTGTATTTTGTACTTAGCTCTTATTCCACATCCTTTATCCCTGAATTCCACCTTCATCCCTTTTAAATCAGATCGCAATAAATCATCAAAACAGTTTCCGCATCCTCATAAACTGCAACAGTATCTGCACCAGTCTTATTTGGTGTTCCAGTTCATACTTCAATACATATCTTGTAATTTTAGTAAATTAATCAACCTTATGTAGCATTTTTCATAGACAGAGAAATATAGCACAGCGCTTTACAGAAACCTTAATATTGACTCTGGAAAGTGCCTTGAGATGACATGTTTCATGAATTGGCGCTATATAAATAAAATCTAATTGAATTGAATATTATTTAGTTGGACTCATTTTGCCTTAAGGTGTCCAAAACATTTCTCAGAGATTTTGGTCTTATGAATGTATCACACAGTTGCTGCAGATATGTAGGCTGGACATCCATAGATGTAGCCATTACAAGAGAGGTACAATGTGGTCATGAAGGATTGGCATGGTCCTCAAAAATAAATAGGTTGGCTGTGACATTTAAACAGTGCTCAGTTGGCACGTAACTGTACCAAGAGAATTTCTCTCATGTCATTACACCACCAGCAGCATCCTGAAGCATCAGCCTCGCTTCCATCAGCATTTTTTTAAAATCTTATCCGTGAAAAAAACAAAACTTGGCATATTCATTAAAGCCTTGCTCCATTACTGATCTGTGGACCATGCTAGTCAGCACCATCTACTTCCTGTTTATTTTAGCCAACGTCAACGTATGATGACATTATGCTGTGCATCTTCTGGTTAATTCATTACAAACCAGTAAAGGGAAATTCATCTGATGCACATTTTCTTTTTTACCATATTTTAAAAGTTCACTCACAAATTATATGAGAATTGAATGGAAACATAGCTAGTAACACAAGGAAGGAAGGATCCTGACTTTATGTTGTCTACACCAAATTCGGATTCTTACAATTTGAATGTCGAGATTTATTGGACCAGTCAACATTTTTAATGTATGTTGTTGTCTAATTTTTGTGAGCCTGAGTGAATTGTGGCCTTTATTCCCTGTTCTTAGTTGACAGAAGTCTTCTGCTGTAGTAGCCCCATCCTTTTCAAGCTTTGATGTGTTGTGTGTTCAGACACGGTATTCAACATTACTTGGTTGTAACTTGTAACACGTGATAATTTAAACCTCTGTTGCCTTTCTATCATCTTGAACCAGTCCGCCCTCTCTCAGTTGGAGCCTACATGATTTCATCTTCCTTAAATCTGGTACTAAGAACTAATCAGCCAGCTTGAGAAATAAACTTTGCTGGAATTCCACTGAAAAACAGGTTAGCTGCTCTTCAGCAGGAGCCTACGAAGGAAACCTCTGCTCCATACATCAACAAGAAGCATGAGACAAGATCAACACAACCACTTCCTAAAGTTACTGAGAAATCTAAATTTATGCCAAAGGTTCTTATCGTCAGGAATGCAGCAGTTAATGCAATCAATTGTGTTTGCAGTACAAAGAGATCGAAGGTAATCTGCTTCCCAATTGACACAGCGTCTGATATAACCTTCAATAACCTTCGAGAAATTACCTTCAATAAATACTGATCAGCCGAACATTGAGAATCTTATCATACACATTGGAGCTAATGACCTGGCAACGCAAAAATCAGAAATTCTGAAAAATGACTTTATTCTTCTTCTAAGGACAGTCGGAAGTCTGAAAATGAAGGTATTTTTCAGTCTCAAAGCCACCCATAATTCATCACAAGCATACAAGGATACATGAAACTGACAAGAGTGAAAAAGTAATTTAATTATTATTTATAATTATTGTACATGTCCTGTCTGGCTGTGTGGCACTAAGCATTGCTTTTTTTAAAGCCAAAGAGAGTCCAACAGATTTACTCTCACAAGGGAAGCATTATAGTTATGCAAAAAAACTTTATCTGATATTATTTTGAGACTATTTTGAGACTACACCATCTGGAGCTGCAGCCTTGTTTGGTTCAGTCTCTCCAGCTGCCTCTTCACCTGATTCTTGAAACAGAAAAGTGGGAGGGGGAGGGAGGAGTAGCATCTCCTGAATACAGTAATGTTTGTGGTTGTTATGTGACAAAATGTGGAAAAGTTTAAGGGGTATGGGATAGGTCCTTCAGCTATCAGGCTTCTCTCCTGTGGAACCAACTCCCAGTTTTGGTCCGTGAGGCAGACCCCCTATCTACTTTTAAGACTAGGATTAAAACATTGCTCTTTGACAAAGCTTATAGTTAGAGTGGCTTTGGTTACCCTGACCTATCTCTGCAGTTATGCTGCTATAGGCTTAGGCTACTGGAGGACATCAAGATCTATTTTCTCACTGTGCTGAGTTCTCCTACTGTTCACAAATTTAGCCTTTTTGTTGTAATTTCAACTTTTAACTTTTTTATTTTTTTCTTCATAGTTGGTACGCCTGGTCTGGTGTTAAATTAAATTAACTATGTGTTTGTGACGTCATCCAGGGGATGCAGATCATCCGCAATGATCATATAACATAGGATTTCTGAATCAATGTATGATTCTGTGCTTTTTGTGTCTCTGCTCTGTCTTCTCTAACCCTGAGTCGGTCGAGGCAGATGACCGTTCACACTGAGCCTGGTTCTGCTGGAGGTTTTCCTCCCTGTTAAAGGGGAGTTTTCCTCTCCACTGTCGCTTCATGCATGCTCAGGGATTGCTGCAAAACCATCAACAATGCAAATGACTGTCCACTGTGGCTCTACGCTCTTTCATGAGTAGTGAATGCTGCTTGTCAAGACTTGATGCAGCAGTCTACTGGGTTTCCTTAGATAGTAAACCTTTTCACCAATCTGTATAATTTGATTGGATTTGAAAAGTGCCTTGAGAGGACATGTTTTGTGAATTTTGTGACTCTAGGAGCTATATTGTCAGGAGCTTTATGGCCCTAGTAGGGTCAACCAAGGCAGACAGGTCCTAGGTGAGGGACCAGACAAAGAGCAGCCCATAGACCCCTTACGATGAATAAGATAAATGGATGTTGTGTTCCCTCGCCCAGACGTGGGTCACCAGGGCCCCCCTCCAGAGCCAGGCCAGGAGGTGGGGCATGTTGGCGAGTGCCTGGTGGCCGGGCTTTTACCCATGGAGCCCGGCCGGGCAGAGCCAGAAGAGGAGACATGGGTCTCCCTTCCAATAGCCTCACCACCTATAGGAGGGGCCAAAGGGTTCGGGTGCATTGTGAAATTGGTGGCAGTTGAGGGCGAGCGCCTTGGCGTTTCCGATCGTCAGCTAGAGAAGCTGGCTCTTGGCACGTGGAATGTCACCTCTCTGGTGGGGAAGGAGCATGAGCTAGTGCACGAGGTTGAGAGGTTCCGACTAGAGATAGTCGGACTTACCTCAACACATGGCTCTGGAACCAGTCTCCTTGAGAGGGGCTGGACATTCTTCCACTCTGGAGTTGCCCCTGGTGAGAGGCGCTGAGCTGGAGTGGGCATCCTTGTTGCCCCTCATCTTGGTGCCTGCATGTTTACCCCAGTGAACGAGAGGGTGGCCTCCCTCCGCATACGTGTGGCGGGGACGGGTTCTGACTGTTATTTGTGCTTATGCGGCAAACAGCAGTTTGGATTATCCACCCTTTTTGAGTCCTTGGAGTTGGTACTGGAGAGTGCCCCTCCTGGGGACTCCCTCATTTTGCTGAGGAACTTCAACGCTCACGTGGACAATGACAGTGGGACCTGGAGGGGCGTGGTTGGGAGGAACGGCCCACCGATCTGAATTGGAGTGGTGTACTGTTGTTGGACTTCTGTGCTCATCATGGATTGTCCATAATGAATACCATGTTCAAGCATAAGGGTGTCCCTAGGCCGTAGTTCAATGATGGACTTTGTTGTTGTTTCATCTGACCGACCTGCGGCCGCATGTCTTGGACACTCAGGTGAAGAGGGGGCAGAGCTCTCCACTGACCACTACCTAGTGGTAAGCTGGCTCCCATGGTGGGGGAGGAAGCCGGTCAGACCTGGCAGGCCCGAACGTATTGTGAGGGTTTGCTGGGAACATCTGGCAGAGTCCCTCATGAGACGGAGCTTTAACTACCACCTCCGGGAGAGCTCTGGACACGTTCTGAGGGAGGCAGGGGACATTGAGTCTGAGTGGATCATGTTCTGTGCCTCTATTGTTGAGACGGCTAGTCGGACCTGTGGCCACAAGGTTGTCGGTGCATGGCACAGCGGCCTTAGGATTCCCCGGAGGAGCTGGCCAAAGTGGCTGGGGAGAGGGACATTTGGGCCTCCCTACTGAAGCTGCTACACCCTGCGACCCGACCCCGGATAAGCGGAAGAGAATGGATGGATGGATGGATGGATGGATGGATGGATGGATGGATGGATGGATGGATGGATGGATGGATGGATGGACGGACGGATGGATTGAATACGAATACGTTTGCAAGCCACCGTAGAAGTGTATCTGTAAACACCTGGATTCAAGCACCCGTGGAGACCAGAGCCCCGCATGTTCAAAGGGGCCACCAGAGCACAGGAGCCCAAGAAGGACCAACACAGGGATAGCTGCATCCCCCACCCCAGAGAAGAGCAGAAGAGAACCCAAGGAAACCCCCATCAGCTACAGTACAGAAACTGTGGGCCAGGTACCAATGTCCCAGAGGGGCATCCAGGCCCAGGCAGAGATCCCCAACCTGGGCAGCACCGCCCAACCTGAGAAAACCCTGTCCATATCCCAGCCCTACACCCCTGCTCTGATCCCACCTCCGACAAACCCAAACCCATCCATGCAGAAACGGGGCCAACACAATTTGAATGAGCAAGCCAATCAGAGCTCACCCCAAGTTCCCGTAGGTGCCAGACCAGACTGTCAGGCTATGCCCACTTGGCACACCCCTGCCAAGAAGGCTACATCAAGCCAACTGGCCAGACCCCACCCACCCCCCACCCCCAATCGAGGCTACAAGACAAACAACCCTGGTTAGTGGGAGAGAAGCACCAGCCCCAGCACCAATTAGCCCACCAGATCCAACGCCCATCTTCAGCCCAGACCCAAGCTAGATGGCCAGCTCTTCCTCCAGGTCCCAAACTACAGATGGTAGTCAGAGAGCAAGGGTGTGAAAAGACCAGAACGAATTGCATCACAATAATGTATTCTACACATGATGGAAGCATGGATCAAGGTCCATAAACTGGCTTTAGAGAGAGATGGACACACTCTGGCACTGCTTTCAAAAATGCAAAAATCTTTGAAACACTGAACAAATGTAAAAATGATCACATGTGACTTGATCTGATCCCTGTGCCTGAATGTGCATGTGAAACCTGGTTTATACTGTGGAACATTTGTGTGCACTGAGCCTAATCAGTGCTTCTGCATGTTTATGAGAGTGTAGTGCATATGTATGCATGTGTATGTGGACATGTGTATGTGTGGAGCTGGTTGAAGGAGAGCAGT